>NW_026945903.1:0-27168 GCF_034702125.1 Engraulis encrasicolus
TTCACATTGCCAGTGTCCAGTGTCCGGCAGCAGCACAGGTATTTCTTCACTCCAGCCGCAGCTCGCCTTTGCTGACGCCTCTGTCCACCCTGCCAGACGCCTCTGACTCAGTGGTTTCCGCTTTGAAAACTGACTCACGCACATTTACACTATTTCGATTTGGGGAGCCAGCACAGGAGCTTTTTAGACTTCGCAGTGAGTGTTTCAGTCAGCCCAAAAGGGGGGTTGTAGACGACCAAATCAGTGTCATTTCACGCTTTTGAGTGAGACACTGGCCGCACACGGAGGTGAAAAAGGGAGAAGGGGGGTGGGTGGGCGATGGGGTTTGGGCATCGAGGCATCGACCAACCGCAATGACAAAGTCAGAATCACTCTCCGTGTGTTATGTTAACATGTGTAACATCGCAAGTCAAAAGGAATTGGTATGTTTTTTTTAAAAAGGAAAGAAAAAAAACTTGCTGAACACTGACAACTGTGCAGTACATATGTGGCTTTTCAATGTTTTTCTTTTTAAACTATTTTTTTAACTTTTTTTTTTTTTAAACTTGTTCTGGGGCTGTGTAGCCTCCACACCACACCACACCACACCACACCATCATCACCATCGCCATGGCCACCGCAGCTTCCGGTCGAACGAGCAGCACAAGCAGGCTTTTGTTCCGGAGCATTCCCAGTAGTGCTGCTGCTGCTGCTGCCGCCACTGCTCTGACATCATGCATGCGTGTTGCTGGGCCAGGCCATGGACATACGTACGCAGGCAAGGCGCTTGGCCTGCCTGACCGCACACGTTTCTGGCAAGAGACTCGGCAGACTTCACTTTCTCTCTCTCTCTCTCTCTCTCCCCTCTCTCTCTCTCTCTCTCTCTCTCTCTCTCTCTCTCTCTCCTCTCTCTCTCTCTCTCCAAAGAGGCAGGAGGCACCCACTTTCTTCTGTTAACCACCAAAGATTACAGAGCGGTCTTACTTTCTCTTCCACCCTCTCCCTCCCTCTCTCTCGCTCTCTCTCTCTCTGTACTCTTCCACAGAATAACTGTTATAAGATTTCTCTCGGCCAGTCAGAAGTCTTACCAGCAGCAGCACCCCACTGTCAGCACCACACCCTTCTCCTCTCCTCTCTTCTCCTCTCCTCTCCTCTCCCCTCCTCTCCTCTCCTCTCCTCTCCTCTCCTCTCCTCTCCTCTCCTCTCCTCTCCTCTCCTCTCCTCTCCTCCCCTGCTTTCACCTCTCTTCTCCCCTTTCCTTTCCTCTCCTCTATTCTGCTCTCCTCTATTCTGCTCTCCTCTCCTCTCCTCTCCTCTCCTCTTCCCTCCTCTCCTCTCCTCTTCACCTCCTTTCTGCTCTCCTCTCCTCTCCTCTCCTCTCCTCTCCTCTCCTCTCCTCTCCTCTCCTCTTCCCCACTGCTCCTCTCCTCTCCTCTCCTGCTTTCACCTCTCTTCTCTCCTCTCCTCTCCTCTCCTCTCCTCTCCTCTCCTCTCATTTCCTCTCCTCTCCTCTCCTCTCCTCTCCTCTCCTCTCTTCTCTTCTCTTCTCCTCTCATTTCCTCTCCTCTCCTCTCCTCTCCTCTCCTCTCCTCTCCTCTCCTGCTTTTACCTCTCTTCTCCCCTCTCCTTTCCTCTCCTCTATGCTGCTCTCCTCTAATCTCCTCTCCTCTACTCTTCTCTCTTCACCTATCTTCTCCCCTCTTCTTTACTCTCCACACCTCTCCTCTCCACTCCTCTCCTCTCCTCTCCTCTCTTCACCTCTCTTCTCCCACTTCATTTCCTCTCCTCTATGTTCCTCTTCTAATATCCTCTTCTTTCATCCCCTCTGCTCTTACTCTATTCTAGACTTCTCCTTTCCATGCAAAGTTTACAGTTCATACAATAACTGACCAAGAATGGCTACATTTGGAGCAATGAACATCACTTTTAATCATGTAGCAATATACAGTATCTTGTGTAAATTTTGGGATTTTTAAAAAGACATTGTGTCAGGAATGAAAGCATAGAGTGAAGAGTTTTTTTTTAAATGTTTTTTCTTAGTTTCATAACACATTCGTTATTTTGCCTTTCTGATGCAATACTGTCCTGGGATGACTCTGAACCCGAATCGGGCACTACTTGAGCATTTCCTCGATTTGCATCTTTTCCGCCTGTAAGGTAATTGAAGGGAGCTATTAATTCAACAGGCGCTTGTTTGATGGCATAACTTACTGTCTGTCTGTCTGTCTGTCTGTCTGTCTGTCTGTCTGTCTGTCTGTCTGGTGGACTGACCGCTCGTGCCATTAGAAAATGAGGGGAGAACTTGATGGCATAACTTGCTGTCTGTCTGTCTGTCTGTCTGTCCGTTTGTCTGGTAGACCAAACGCTTGTGCCATGAAAACAGGAGGGGAGAACTTGAAGGGATAGAGTCATCCTGTGCACCCAAATGTCTAGCTGAATGTCCGTCTGTACCACAGCTATGCACTGTGCCCGGTGTGTCTGGCCTTTTTCGTTTGACTAGGAAAATAAATCCTGCCCAATGAAAAAAAGTGGGCTGAGAGCAAGACATGGTAACTTTTTTTTTTTTTTTTTTTTTACTTTTGCACGACTGGAAACTATGATGTAATGGCTCACAGTCCAGCGCTCTTTTGGGGTTTTTCTTTCGGGGTCTCTGAAGAATTTGTTTGTCGTTCTCTGTGAAGCTTAATGAGCACGATCTGTGAGAGGCTCTATGTGTTTGTACAATCTTAGTAACGGTAAGTAAATATACTGCAATTCTACTGACGGGCGGCTTTCCCCAGAGGGACTTGCGCCAGTCAATGAATGGAAGTTTATCCATACCAGACGTTTTTTTTGTTTTTCAAACCCCACAGAAGTTTCGAAAACCCACAGAGGTTTTCTAATACCAAATTGCCACTTTTTCATGTGGAATATACAACTATCACCAATACTCCGACCAGTGCTTAGACACAGTCACTTTCCATTCTGCTCATGTGGCCTCAAAATGTGCACTGTCACACCAGTGGAGCACTGTACGTCGTTGAAACAGCTTTACTACCATACTACTACACTACTGCAACAATACACAGAGCCTTTAGTAATACATTATACATTAAGTAATACAGAGTCTTCAGTAATACATTATACACTAAGTAATGCAGAGTCTTTAGTAATACATTATACATTAAGTAATACAGAGTCTTTAGTAATACATTATACATTAAGTAATACAGAGTCTTTAGTAATACATTACGACTTGGTCATTGCCATTCTGGTAACACCAATTTAATAATGGGGACCATAGTGTTTCCCAATTCCTAAGCTGTTTTTGTCATAACATGAGCATACTATAACTCACACGCCCTAATTACTATATCCCTGCCTCTATCCGAATATGACTGAACTGCACACTTTTTTTGCATACCCCGTTTAGTACACCCCGACAGTATTTGCACACAATCCCATGGTTGGGAGTCACTGTCTTAAAAGTGCACCGTGTAATATTTTTAGTAGGCTACTTTATTTCCAGAATTCATGTTACCCATTCACAAATGTTCCCTTTTTTACAAATACTTACCACCACCTTCAAGCTCTAAGTGTTCATTATGGCTGGGAAATTTGCACTTTTCATACATGAATAGGGATAACTTCTCTATTGTCTGCCATTTTGAAATTTAGCCACAATACTTACTGTAGTTTCGCGATGCAAGTAAATATCAGTTCATTAGTAAATAATATTCATGACAAGATCCAATTTTTATTAGATAGTTGCAATACCTACCTCTGACCACCATCCTACAGTACACGATGCACCTTTACCGGGGGGGTTGGTGTTTATGTGCCGCCCGACTGAAGGGCACAGAGTGCAATGGAGTCTTGACATTCCTCTGTTGGGTGATAGTAGGATAGAGAGAGGGGGAGGGAGAGAGAGGGAGGGGGGAGCAATGAGAGGGGATGGAGGGAGGGAGGGAGGGAGAGAGAGAGAGGGAGCAATGAGAGGGGATGGAGAGAGAGAGAGAGAGAGAGAGAAAGAAAGAGAGAGGGAGAGCGAGAGGGAGGGAGAGGAGGGAGAAATAAAGAGGGAGAGAGAGAGAAAGAAAGAGGGAGAGAGAGAGAGAGAGAGAGAGAGAGAGGACGGAGGGTTGCAAAACTTGTTCACTCCTCTCGCCTGGATAACACAGCAACAACTATGGCAGCCAGCCACATGTTTTTCCCATGTAGTAAATATAGACCCCTCCCCACACCCCCAACACACAAACACATACACACACACCACCACCAACACCACCACCACCACCATGTTCGATTTATTCCATGCACAATGCCTCGCCTTAGTTGGCAAGTCATAGAGACGCAAGCCACCGCATGTTGATCTGAAAACGAACACCTTTCACCCTTGAAAAAAAAACAAGAACTCTTTTGAAGGTCTTTATGGGGTTACACTCAACTGTAGTTTTGTCACGGAGGGTGGGGGGAATGGGGGGGGGGGGGGAGGACCAGCCCAGCGGGCTAAACATCCTCTCCTCCTCCTGTGTACAGTATGTCAGTGTGTTTGATGTTGGTGCAGTGGCGGAACAATTGCACATAGGGCCCCAGGGTAAGACAGTTACAGGGCCCCCATACGGCATGCCCAGGTCACAATAGGGCTCCCACCACCAATACAAGAGTGCCCTGGGCCCTGGGGGTACATGCCCTGCTGGCCCTCCCTATAGCTCCACCCCTGTGTTGGTGCCTCGTTGTCATCTTGACTTGATTCAGTTGCACGACCACATGCAGAGCGAGCCGCCCAGAGCTGGTCTTACCGATAAGCTGCCTAGCCAGTTGCCTAGGGCCCCCTCAAATTGGCCAATTTTAGGGGGGGGGGATGTTGTGTTTGTCACTTTCACAACATACATAATTCACTCGAACACCGAAGTAAAGTTAACGTTGCCTTTATCGAGGTATTGGAAGAATCATGACAATGCACAGTCATTGCTTGGCATGTCGCTACTCTATTAATAAAGGTGTTATTACTCTAGATCAGGGTTTCCCAAACTGGGGTGCGTGCACTCCTGGGGGTACGCGGCCTGCCATAAGGGGGTGCGTAAGCAAAATAGAGCAATGGTGGATAATATGTGAGGTTTATCCAGCATTAATGAACATGAAGTAGTTTTTAATTGTATGGTGAATTGTATGCTGGGATGGTCCATCTGAAGTGTAGTTTAACTCCTAGACTATTGGAAAATAGGATCCCCAAAACAACTGTGCTTAATGTGCAGTAAATCATACTTCAGCACATCAAAATATTCGCCTAGGGGGTGCACGAACCACATTGAAATCTACAAGGGGGTGCGCAGGGGAAAAAGTTTGGGAACCACTGCTCTAGATCACCTGTAGGTTCAATTCAATTCTCAATTCTTTATTTACTTCAGACTCAAAGTACATGGTCCATATCAAGACAACAGTCAATACATTACATAGTATCAATGCGCATAACATAAAGTAGTCAATGTAAAATAACTAAAACTCGTTCCCATATTAATGTGAACATAACACCCCAACAGTCAGTCCCATCCCATCATGATAAATAGTTGCTGTGTAAGTCATTCAAAAGGGGCCCACTTTGCCCAGGGCCTCCACATGTGTAGAACTGCTGCTGGAGCCGGCGATAGTTTGGTTGTGGCTATGGGGGGCACAGTTGGTGTCTATGTACCCAACAACACTGTAAACATCCTCCCCAGTGTGTGTGTGCGTGTGTGTGTGTGTATGTGTGTGTGTGTGTGTGTGTGTGTGTGTGTGTGTGTGTGTGTGTGTGTGTGTGTGTGTGTGTGTGTGTGTGTGTGTGTGTTTGTGTGTGTGTGTGTGTGTGTGTGTGTGTGTCTGCGTTGTTGTTTATGTTAATGCGGTCTTCTCATCTTGATCCCCAGTTTTATGGCTTTGCTCACTGTGTGTGTGTGTGTGTGTGTGTGTGTGTGTGTGCGTGCGTGCGTGCGTGCGTGCGTGCGTGCGTGCGTGCGTGCGTGCGTGCGTGCGTGCGTGCGTGCATGCATGTGTGCACGTGTGTGCGTGCATGTGTGTGTTGTTGTTGACATCCTCATCTTGATCCCCTGTTGCCTGGCTTCACTTTTGATTGTGTGTGTGTGTGTGTGTGTGTGTGCATGCACGACTGCACGTGTGTATTGTAGTTGATGTTGACGTCTTGTCGTCTTGCCCCCCAGCTGCACGGCTACGTGGAGAGCGAGCCCCTGACGCTGCAGCTGTTCATCGGCACGGCGGACGACCGGATGCTGCGGCCGCACGCCTTCTACCAGGTGCACCGCATCACGGGCAAGACGGTGTCCACGCCCAGCCACGAGGTCCTGCAGAACGCCACCAAGCTGCTGGAGATCCCCCTGCTGCCCGAGAGCAACATGAAGGCCATGTGAGTATAGAAACATACGTGTTGTGAGGAGGAGCAAGATGATAAGCAGTAGGGGCAGAGATATTCTATAGAGATATGCCAACATAATAGGTTTCTATGGGCACCTAACGCGACCAGGTTCCGGTCTGCCTAAAGGGCCGTGTCATAATGCTCCTACAATGAATAGAACAGTCCTTAGGTCTGCCTAGGTCTGCCTAAGGGGGGCCATAATAGAACCAGGAAACAATGGGCCAATGGAACCTCTCTCTCTCTACTCTCTCTGGTAGGGGTGTAAATCATAGCCTCCATGACGATACGATACGGTATCGATTTCTTAAAGCAGGTATTCGATTATTTTCGATAATTAAGAATTCCACACGATAAGATACGATACGATTCAATTCTTTTTTTTTTCAATTACTTTTCGACTTCTATTGTTATGGAGCTAGGGGAAGGCCCGTGCATAGCCGGGGGTGTTGACAAACATTCAACCCATGTATGGTGTCATTCTCTGTTTTGGTTTTCCTCTATTTCTTTCTATCTCTATGTCTCTGTATTTCTCCTTCTGTCTCCCTCTCTCTCTCTCTCTCTCTCTCTCCCTCTCACACACACACACACACACACACACACACACACACACACACGGCCACACACACACGCACAGTCTCTCCATCTCTCTCGTGTGTGTGCCACATGCACAGTCTGACATCCATTATTGTCGTGGTATCAATGACCAAGTTGTTTGTGCCGGATTCATACACAGCTCATCCATGTAGCCCTTCAGTGCCTGCAACCCTGCTCACTGTTTTCTGAAAAAGTAATAGTGTGTTACTAAAGGCCCTGTCATAGTTACTGTATGTCATAGTAGTGTAGTACTAGCCTGGCGATGCCATCCTATGTACTCCACCTAAAGATTTTGTATGTTTTTGTGACAATAGACAGTCATGCTATAAAGCACAATATGGGTTTTAATTTGAATTCGCAACTCCAATGAATTTAAATTTCAGAGTAAGATCAGACCATCTCCCACCCTCCACAGAGACGGATTCCTCTTAGCTTTCACCAGACTGTTAGCATTTGCCCAGGCTAGTGTAGCACTTTGGTAGTTAACTTTTCAATGACTATTACAGCACTACTGGTGGAACAGCGTGCGTTATGGGGCTACAGCCATACGATTACGATTGCGATTAAGCTTTGTTTCCACTACAGGTACATTGCATATACTGTAAATTATGTGTGTACAGTTTCCCCTCATGGCAAGCCAATTCAGCATGTAGCAGTGATGTGTTAGTGACAGATACAGAATGTAATTCAGAATGTGTGTGTGTGTGTGCTTCCAGTTGCTTACCGCACTCAAAATCAAGCTGAAGCTGAATATGAACGAGGCGGTCATGCGAAGGGGAATCAGTTTCCCTTTTCATTGAACCACTCGCTGCTCTTCTGTCAACTCCCAAATTGCAGGCCTGATTACCCATCAGTGGCATCATTGGAAATCATCCGGGCGCTTTGAGGATAATCAACCTGATGAAAACTTGATGGCTACCATGCATGATGGAAGCAATAAGGAGAGTAGGAAGAGCCAAATGTAGTCGTGTAGAGTGGTGGGCGCATGGAAGCCGGGGTGGGTGGGGTTAGTTATTCCATGCCCAAGGAGAGAGAGGGCTCACCATTGGGTCCTCAGTATGTTGTAGACCAGTGGTTCTCAAACTTTTTGTGTGAAGTACCACCTGAGAAAATATTGAGCTCTACGAGTACCACCTTGACAACCAACATTAGAATATCGCAGTAGAGGCCTTCCATTTTTCACTTTTGCCAGTCAATACAAGAGAGGTTCATAATGGCATCAAAAGATACGGTCACATTTAGTGCACGTTTGTTTTTCAATTTCTTGCTTGCCTAGTATTATTCTGCATTATGTTTTCAGATTCATAAAATTCAATTTTACAAAATGTGAGACCAAAGAGACATTTTCAACTGCAACAACTTGATCAGCCTTCAAATCAATCCATAAAAAATGAATTCTTCTAAGTACCACCAGAGATGTCTCAGGTACCACCAGTGGTAGACGTACCACAGTTTGAGCACCACTGTTGTAGACATTGTTGAGTGGGGAGGCCTTTCAAATGACTTCGTCAAAGGCCTGACCAAAGCTGTCCACTGACCCTGGATGCCACTGAGAAGCCTACCGTAGTACAGTAGTGTGTAGGCGTGTAAATCACAGCCTCCGATCCGATACGATTCGATATCGATTTCTTAAGGCAGCGAGTGTTTTTCGATATGTAGAATCGCTTTCGATGCGTAGAATGCCCCACGATACAATATGATTTGATTAGATTAAAAGTTACAATGATTTTCTATGAGACATAATTATGCTATTAAAATGTGATTAATCGCGAGTTAACTATGGCATCAATGCGATTAATCGCGATTAAATATTTTAATCAATTGACAGCACTAATTAAAGCATTTTCAGATTACTTTTCCACTTTTATTATCTTATGGAGCTAGGGTATTGGGTAGGGACCAGTGATTCGATTATTTTTATACTTACGAATGCCCCACGATACGATCATCGGCCATACCTGTAGGATCGATGCATCGACACATATCGATTATTATTTAAAACCCTAGTAGTGTGTGCAACCAATCGGAGCAGACTGATGAGCTCGTGTTCTCCTTGGAAGCAGACCAGTTGTTGGGGAAGGGGTCGGAGTGGGAGGAGGGGGCGTTACACACACATGGGAAGAGTGTCATCTTATGAATCCGCTCTCTGTGCATGTCTGAGACAGAGAGAGATGAGAAGAGTTGGTTTGTGTGGTTTTCAACCGTTGCTTGTAGCCAGGGTTGGGTTTACTACGTACACCGTACTGTGTGTGTGCACATACAGGAGCTGTGGTGCTCAGATTTCAGAGCAGGGCTGGGAGGGCGTGGGGTTTGGGGGACCCCACGGATCCCCCAGAGTCTGTGGAGAGGCCGCAAAGCCCTGGCCCCCGATTCAGCGAGCAGCAGCTTGCTGCGCTCAGCAATTTTCTCTCTTTCTCTCTCGCTCTCTCTTTCTCTCGCTCTTTCTCTCTCTCACGCTCTCTCTCTCTCTCTCTCACACACACTTTCTCTCGCTCTGCAATCTTTAATGGATGTAACACTTCACTTAATGTTATATAACCATCAAACTTCTGTATTTGGTTTCTACCTCCCCTCCCTCCTTCCTCTGGGTAGAACATTCCAGTTCCCCGTGCGAAGGCGGCTGGAAGCTGTGCTTGCATTAGTAATATATCCCAAAACGGTTCCCTATATTAAACATGTATCCATTTTGCCACCGCTCGAATTTTAGGAGATTCTGTTTCACCATTTTGTCGGCGGGGCGAGACGTTTTCAAGTGCGCCGATTTTGAGTGGCACAATTTTGCTTAGCCTTGACAGCCCTGTAATTTATTCAAAAAAGGGCTTAAGTCTTCATTTTTTTCGGTGCAAGTTTGCGCCGTCTCTGAGGCCGGTCCAACATAAGCATTGAAGGTTTTGTGGGGTTGGTTGGTCTTATAGTTTCAATTCCAAGTGCCATAGATTTCCAAGTGTTTGTCTGTGTACAGTATGTAAGAGGAGACTCCAGCAGTTCTGAACCATACTTCAGGCCGTTTGCGACTTCAAACATTACTTTTGATCAACTTTTTTGCCATGGTTGTGTGCCCAGTCAGCAGTATGTACACAACAGACATCTGAGAGGGTCGCCAACTCTATTTGTCGCTTTGGTTAGCTCTTTGGGTGTGTGTGTCCATTCACTGAAAATGTACAGAACAGACACCTGAGAAAAGCCAGTAGTCAGAGTTGTTTGTTGCTATGAAACTGTTGTTTGTTGCTATGAAACAAGTCTGTGTACATAGAATAGAGCTTCAGACTAAACTCTACAAGGGGCTCCTCAGGACATAATGATTAAACATGTAGCTTGGATTCAATTGAACTACTTGGAAAATGTGCCATTGAAGTCCATGACAGAATATTGGCCTCACCTTTAGAATTGATCATAGGGTCAAGCTGTCTTTTATCCATCAGAAATGTAGAGTTCAAACACATTTCTTTTAGTGATTACCCATCTGTGTGCATTAAGTGTTTGATATATAGGCGTAAACTGCACTCACAAGCTTGTCTGTCCTCAACAGAATCGACTTTGCTGGAATTCTGAAGATACACAGCATTTCTAATGATAATTACTTATGTGTAATTAATCAGTGTGCATCCAAAGTGATTGATGTGTGCATACAGTAACACTTAAACTGTGTCTCCCCTCATCAGAATTGACTGCGCCGGAATTCTGAAGCTGCGGAACTCTGACATCGAACTGCGGAAGGGGGAGACGGACATCGGCCGGAAGAACACGCGCGTGCGGATGGTGTTCCGCGTGCACATCAGCCAGGCCAACGGACGCACCATCTCCCTGCAGGCCGCCTCCAACCCCATCGAGTGTTGTAAGCAGACCTCCCAGCATGCATCTGTCCTCCTACATCTTTGTTGCAAATGTTACAAAATTACATTGCATTACATTTACATCGCATTACACCTTTATCCAAAGTGACTTAAAACAAGTTGCATGAAATTATCTTTAATATATAATAATAATATAAATATATAAATATAATATTAACTTTTTTACCAGTTGACATACTGTACTGTATGTATAGCAACATGTGTAACAACATGTACCACACTGTTGGAGTATTAGGGTCAGACTTGAGTGGAGACTGGAGTGAATGAATATTACATTGTAAATGTATAATGATGCATTTCATTTGACCGTTTCTGTGACATAAATTAGGTACAGCTCAACCAAATGTACCATACCATTGGGTTATTATTAAGTTTGCATAGTGTAAGTACACGTAATATTGGTGTTTTGTTTTGTTTTGTTACAGGTAGACAGACTGAAAAAGGAACTACAAAAGTAATCATATAAAATGCATCATTTCGTTCTTAATGTTTAGCTCGAGTACCATGGTTTGGGTTTTCATTTCATTTTTACTTGGAACACTTCGCTGCTCATATTTGACTAGCACAGGCCAGATTTCATTTTCTTCCCAGAACCTTGATGTATGTTTTAAAGCCAGGTGTCTCCCGAGTATTGGCTCCCCCAAGGTGCAGCGACCGATCTGTTTAGATTTTCCATAAAGTCAGGTACAAAATAGTGCTGGCTCTTGAAAGGGGCAACCTATTACGGCTTAATACCATGTATTTACACTGCCCATATTTGCATTTCAGTCTGGCACCGGCTCCTACATTCGAAAACATTTAGATAGGAAAAGGTGTTTATGAAGTAACTTTACTCCGACAAGAGATTAGGAAACCAGGCCCATAAATGTTATGAACAGGCTTAGGCTAACACGAGTCAGCACACTCGCCTGTCACACTTTAACGATCTCAAACACAAATATATGTATCATTTTGTGAAAAGGGGCGTGTGTGACTCCCCCCTCCTTCAGGAAATATTCCCCCTGTCTATACCCTGGGACATGTTGCGCATGCCCCCCCCACCCCCCCACCCCCCGGCTCGTTATATCTTCTGTGTTTTTTTCTATGTACGTATTTATTTCTCTGGGAATTATAGTTCTGACACTGAATAGCTGGACAATGTGCTCGCCGGACTGAACAAACAGCCCTAAAGAGAAGACTGTAAATAAATAACCGTGGAGGTTTCCAAAGTTTGCTAACATAAAATTGAACGGTTTATATATATATATAAAATAGCGCGGCCTGGAAAATGTGTACGAAGAAAAGGGTCCACATCTGACCCTTGTTATGGGGATTCCGTTGTGCCCGACCAAAAAGTCAGCCAAAAAAAAAAAAACCCATCCATCTCTCAATAAATCTTATGAGCTTTCGAAGACAATGGCTAAAAATCATGGCCGAGTTCACAACAGGTTTGACAGACAAAGCAGTAGTTTCTCCAGCCCTAACAGGGAAACGTCAGTAGAAAACGACGCGCTGAAACTTTTCTTCTGGTAACAATTAAAGGCTAAAACAAATAGCTCAAAAAAATGACTGCTGGTAGCAGAGAGCATCTTTTAGCCTTGTACCAAACAACTGCCAAAGAAAAGGAACAGGAACAGAAATAAGACAGATGTGTATCTGCGGTCTCAGTCGTGTGACAGACACACACCACAGATAGAAAGACAGACAAGCATAGACACATAGACACTGACACAAATAGAAAGACAGACATGTTGAGAGACAGACAGGCAGACAGATATGGTACATGGACAAGCAAAGAGACACACAGACACAAAGACAGACAGACAGACAGGCATGCAGACAGACACACAGACAGTGAGAGTGTGTGAGAACAGGTGATGTCATGATTGGAGACACAGGCTTGCCTGGTGAATAGGTCACCCAGTCTCGTCACAGACTCCCTCCTCTTTAAAACACACACACACACACACACACACACACACACACACACACACATATGCACACCCAAGCACAAGCTTTACCACTTAGTCAGACCATGACTAAATCCATGTCTCAGCCTCGTATGTCTTTTCTGGAGAGTGTGAATTAATCCCCAGAGAGGCAGTAAATTAATGGTCACTGTACAGACTGCATGTTGCTGATGCGTCTGTCTGTCTGTCTGTCTGTTTGTCTGTCTGTCTGTCTGTCTGACAGTAAGTTTGTGGGCTTGTCTTGGACTGCATGTCATAGTAATAAATTGTCCTCATATATTTTGCTCCAGTGGTACATTATGTGCATATACAGTTAATTCTGCAATGTTAACTCAACCGTTAAAGAATGGGAACAAGAAAAATGTTACAGTTGACTCGAC
This sequence comes from Engraulis encrasicolus, assembly GCF_034702125.1. Taxonomy (NCBI): domain Eukaryota; kingdom Metazoa; phylum Chordata; class Actinopteri; order Clupeiformes; family Engraulidae; genus Engraulis; species Engraulis encrasicolus. The sequence continues at coordinate 13,145 of NW_026945903.1, forward strand.
GAGTGTTGAATAGCTGCAAAGTGTGCTGTCCACAAATGCGTTATGCGTGAGGGAATGTGCAATTTTGGCCCACATACTCATACGTATCTTGTATTTGTCTATTGTCAGTATTCAATGGCCATCGCACAGATCAACAGATTTGAAAACATTTTCAACTGTCAGTTTTACAACAGAAGACCAGATATCCTGGTTGGAATGATCAGTCAGAAACACACACTTGATACTACCCTGTGAAATCCCATGCTGCTTTGCACAATCATTCCAATCTGAAAGAAAGCATGGATACTAGTCCCAAAGTGCTATCTTGAGGTAGGGAGCCAATCCAAAAGCGGGAAGAATTGGAAAGATGATGACACGTGTTACTCGACAAATGGAAGGTTGAAGTTGGTTTGAATACAACCGACACAATTGGCTATGGGATACGTATACATAAAATGATATATTCATAACAGCCAATAAACGTCCGTTGGCAATCGTAAATCACACCTCCCCCACGAGAAATTCAATAGGTACTATCCAGACCATACGTATCTCACTTGTTATATGGTCTGGTAACTTAAGCCTGGCTCAAACTACGCGACTATCGGCCCGATTCTCGGCTGAAAACCCCACTTACGACAATCGCTGGAACGTTACCCCCCAGGACCATAGCAAGCGATTGTCGGGGAAGATTTCCTCGTCGTGTGCGACGTTCTAAGATAGAACTTTAGCAGCTCAAAGAGTCGCCGATCGCAAGTCGTAGAAATCAAACACTGTTTGATATTTGCGACTGGAAATAGAACGTCGGGCATTAATCCTTTTTCCATCCAATTCTGAAGCGACTTGTACCTTGTGTCGATTTTATTTAAAGCGACAAAAGTCGCACCAGAACCGTTTTCCATCAAAAAAGTACTTGAAGCGCATTGAAGCTACGTCACAATGCCTCTCGTTAATCCACATATTTCTGTCGCGCTTGGTCGTTTTCCATCCACTGCGTCGCTCTTTTAGAATGTTTGTGTCAAAAGAAAAGTAGACTTTATCGCGCGTGAGAATATAGCCTTGACCGACAAAACAAGATGGACAGTCTACGTGTCGTGTTATTAATAATCAATATACTATCCGCAATAATTGTGATCAGGAAAAGGATGACAGTCCGGAGAAGGCGACTCGCATAGCCTAGATGTGCTTTTCACTAGTACTCGCAGATCGCTAACCTGGCAGCACCAGGTGCTGTTTGTGGTGGGAGATGGACGTGCCAACATAGCCTACGGAGCGTCAGTTTATGACAGATTTTCGAGTTAGCAAACATCTGTTTCGAGAGAGGCTATGTGTGCTTGTAGAGCCACATATGAGGCCTGACCCTGCGAGCAGGGAGAGCAGAGGTGTCGTTGGGGAAACGGGTGGCAATAGCACTTTTTAAGTTAGCTTTAGGCACTACAAAACAATTGCGATTTTACAAACAGCCCCTGGCAAAAAAATATGGAATCACCTGTCGTGGAGGATGTTCATTCAGTGATTTTAGGGGGTTTTGTTTAATTAATTTATTTATTTTTTTAAAAGAAAAATTATGAATCACAGACCCGACCCAAAACTGCCTAGTCAGACAGACACAGAGCAGCATACAGGCCATCATACTACAGTAGGCCTAGACCCGTGAGAGCAACACCTCCCCGCCCTCCATGGCCAACCCCTGTACCTGTCCTGTCTGAAAAGGACTAGCTAACATCAACTGAATGAACATCCTACATGACAGGTGATTTTTTATTTTGTCTGAGGTTGTATGCCTATCACATGGTAAAATTTGCAGTCTCAAGTCAACACTGCTTAGAGCATATGGTCCCACTCATTTTAGTGTTAATGTACTGTTGAATTAACACTTGAAGAGTTGAATTTAACATTATAAAGCAGAGGAGAAGATCCCGAGTCAGCTGAGGAGGACACTGAGGCAGCGGCAATAAGAGATACCCTGATGCGTCACATGCATTTGTGAAAGACCACAGAATTCACATCAAGTGAATATGTATATTAAAAACAAACAAACATGGGCATTTTTCACAAAAATGCATTTAATAAATATTCATAATTAGTATTAAATATTAAATAACATTAAATGGTAAGCCCACTTGGCTGCTTGAAGAGGCAATGGGCGGGTTATTCTGATGCTCCAAACTGGCGCTTGACGGACGTTCTCAGAGAAGTTAGCATCTCTCCATCTTCCTCCTCCTGCCTCTTGCCTTTTCAGTAAGTCCGACAGCTGCTGACTCTATGCAGCTAGTACAGACTTTTTCTTCAGTGGCCTGCGAAACAGGCGACTACCTCCTGCTGCAGCTGGGGTGGGGCCTGGGGGCTCTGAATCCTCCATGGTCACTTGTCCACTGTAGTCTTCTATTACATGAGGAAACACATAAAATACAAACACATTTAATTAAGTTATCCGAGACATGGTATTACACTAGAGGTGTAGGGAAGATAGCAGGTGGTTGGACTGTATATTAAACTAAGAGGTTGCGCCGTTCTGTATTTTCATTACACACAATCAAGGAGTGCCGGCCAGAGCAGTACTTAAGCCCAGAAGGATGTTGAATGAGGGGTTCAGTTTGAAAGGATGACGCGAGGCAGGTTGGTTAAAGTTGACTTCTTCAATTAAGCTTCAGGTTGTATCTTACATGGGTTTCGATCTGAATTTACATGGATGTGTGAGTGTGTGATCCTAAACACAAGGAAATAAAATACAACAAATCAGATGTTGCCAGTGGAGTTACTATACATTAACACCACACTAATCACCATAGTAATCATTAATACACATAACTGATGTAAATAAACCGGAATTACATCAATTGCATAGGCAACATGTGAACTAGACATGTTCAACACAATCTACCAAATAACGACAGGATTGCGCACAAATATACCGAAATATACATTGATACTAACAAAACATTATCTTAACTACAATATAAGGTGACTTACTGTGGTCATTTATGCACACAAACACAGGATTGCTGAAGATAAAAGAGGAAAACTATCGAAGTCAGGTGTAACTGAATCATGGCATCTGAACTAAAACAAAGATGGAGGAAGGCGTGATGTCACTTCCGGAAACTAGCGATGTCAAAATAAGAGTCCTATCGTTAAACTAAGGAAGTGCATGAAAAATAACCAGGGAAAACTACTCAATGTCCATAGCCTTTTCTACAGCCGCCCCCAAATGTACCTGGTACATTTGAAACAAAGAAAAGGCTACTCAAGTTGGATGAGTCTCTTCACCGACTGGAAGGGCTGGCAGGATCACCAGCCGGGCGACAGGTCGGGTGTAGGTGCGGTCTCTGACCTTCACATCCGCGGACCGGACGTGACCATCAAGGCTGGGGTGGACCTTGACGATGCGCCCAATAGGCCACATGGCCCTAGGGAGCTGGGGGTCGACGATCATTGCCACAGAGCCTTCTGTGACGTCGGCCGAGGAGGACTGCCACTTCTGTCTGAGCTGCAGCCCAGGTAAGTACAGTCTAATGAAGCGAGCCCAGAAGTGGTCTGTCATCACCTGAGTGTGCTTCCACCTCCGCTGGCTGAGGAGCTCATCTCTGGGGTAGACGACTTGTGGGAGGGACCCGTCGGGCCGCCCCATCAGCAGGCAGTTGGGAGTGACCGGGTCTGGGTCACTGACGTCGGAGGGAACGTACCCCAACGGTTTGGAGTTCAGGATCGCCTCCACTTCGACCAGGACGGTGCGGAGGACCTCCTCCTGAAGGGGTTGACCACCTACAGTGGTGTACAAGGCACTCTTCACTGAGCGAATCTCTCGCTCCCACACTCCTCCAAAGTGTGGAGCAGCGGGAGGGTTGAAGTGGAAGTTGATTCTGTAGGGTGCCAGGAGGGACTGGAGATCAGACGACATGGCTGTGAACGCCTCTCGTAGCTCTCTGTCACCGGCTTTGAAGTTGGTCCCCTGGTCAGAATAGATCTCCGCAGGGGTCCCTCTACGGGCGATAAACCTTCTCAGGGCCATGAGAAAGGAGTCGGCATCGATGGAGGTAAGTAGATCAAGGTGAACCGCTCTGACGGTTAGGCATTTGAATATGATCCCCCACCTCTTCTCCAGACGCCTTCCCACCTTGACTTCAAACGGTCCGAAGCAGTCGATGCCTGTAGAGTGGAAGGCAGGTTTAAACAGGCGTAGGCGGGCTAAGGGCAGATCAGCCATTTGAGGGACAGTAGGCTTCCCCTTCCAGCGGCGGCAGTCTCTGCACGTTTTCTGGAAGCGGCGTACTGCCTCTCGGCCTCGCAGAATCCAGTAGGAGCGCCGGATCTCTGCAAAGACGCGCTCTGGCCCGGGGTGTTTCAAGCGACTATCGAAGTCCTGAATAAGCAGGAGGGTCACTGGATGTGAGGGGTCTAACACCACTGGGTGTAGACTGGAGTGGTCCAGGTCCTCTGACCGGCGGAGTCGACCACCAACTCTGATGAGGTCGCTGCTTTCGTCGAGTTCCGGAGAGAGGTCGCAGAGACGGCTGCTCCGTAAGACTGGTTTCTTTGCTTTAAGGAGACGAAGCTCGTTGGGGAAGCAGTCTCGCTGGACCTGTCGAAGAAGGTAAGTCTCTGCATCACGGTAATCCTCTGCACTAGCACATCCATCCTCAGCAGCCGCCCCATGAATCTCCAGGGCTGTGGCCTGCAGCAGCTCCCTCCAGGTGCTGTACTTGTCCAGCTCTGAGTCGGCTTGACTCACAGCTGTGGAGGTGGCACCACAGAAGGTCTCTTTGCGAAACTCTGAAGGATCTGGAGAATCTCCCAGGACGCTTGGAGGGTCTGCTGGCCACTGGTCACAAGGTAGGAGGAGAAACGGAGGGCCTTGGCTCCATCGGTTGGGTTGGGCTAGGTCCTGCAGTCTCTTGCCACGAGTAATATCGTCAGCAGGATTCTGGGCAGAGTCGACGTACCGCCATGTGTGTTGCTGAGGAAGATCTTGAATTTCAGCGACACGGGTGCCGACGAAGACTTTGAATCGGCAGGATTCCGATCTCAGCCACGCCAGCACGGTTGTGGAGTCTGTCCACATCACGGTTCGCTTGATGTCCAGGGTAAGCTCATCGCTCAGGAGCTTGGAGAGCTGAGCTCCGGTGAGGGCACCACACAGCTCCAACCTTGGCATGGACTGTAGACGTCTGGGGGCCACTCTGGAACGAGCCATGACGAAGGCCAAGTATGGTGCGCCGTTGCTGTCGACCATCCTGAGGTACGCCACTGCTCCGTAGGCCAGCTCCGATGCATCGCAGAAGATGTGAAGCTCTCTCTCGCTTACGGCAGCAGCTGTGCCCTTGGGTAGGTATGGACGACTGAAGCGGACTTGAGGGAGAAACTGCAACTCGCCTTCCCAGTCTCTCCACTGCTTGAGGAGATGTGGGGGCAACTGGGGGTCATCCCAGCCTCTCTGCTTGTCCCAAAGGCATCTCACTAGCATCTTGGCTCTGGTGGTATAGGGCAGGATGAAGCCCAAGGGGTCATACTGACTGGCGAGCACCTTGTAGATGTTGCGCATTGTGGGCTCATCGTACTGGATAGGGCGACATTTGTATCCCAGGATGTCAGTGGAGAACTGCCAGCTGAGACCCAATGTCGACTCGGGACTGTCCGTCTTCTCGTGTGCCAACCAGAGGTCAGCGCTGGTGGATCTGAGGTCCTCAGGTAGGTGGCTGATCACTTCGGGTACATTGCTGGCCCACTGACGAAGTACAAAGCCAGCCGAGGACAGGAGGGCGCTCAACTTGTCCACAAGGTCTCTGGCGGCGGCGGTGGTAGGGAGGGACTGCAGACAGTTGTCCACATAGAAGCATCGCTCTACTGAAGTCCTCACCTCATCTCCAGGCTGGGTGTTCTCTCTTGTGTGGTGCTGCAGGGCGAACACAGCACAACACGGGCTGCAAGTAGTGCCGAATGGCAGCACCTGCCACTCGTACACTGCAGGGGGTTCGTCTTGCTGTAGGTTGCGCCACACAAAGCGCAGGAGAGGCCGGTCTTCGGGTAGCAGGCGCACTTGGTGGAACATGCTCTTTATGTCTCCACTCACAGCAACTTCATGCTCCCGAAATCGGAGGAGGACTCCCAGCAGCGATGCTCCGAGAGTAGGCCCCGGTAGGAGGTGTTCGTTGAGGCTCTGACCTCGGTACCGGAACGAGCAGTTGAATACAAGGCGGTGTTTGCCATTGTGGCTAACTAGGTGGTGGGGAATGTACCATGCTTCCTCTCCTCCAGTTACTTCTGATGGGTCAAGCTTCACAACAGACCCTGCCTGTATCAACTTGTCGATCTCAGCGCCATACACAGTGGCCTTCTCAGGATCTCTCTGGAGTCGTCTCTCGACTCCTCTGAGGCTGGGCAGGACTGCATCGGGGGTAGCTTGAAGGCGTGGCATGTCTTTGTGCCGCAGCAGGGGGGTGGCGAGACGAGAGATGCCCTCAACGTCGACACGAGTCGTCCTTCCTTCAAGCAGGCTGATTGCAAGGTTGTCTTGCTTGGAGCGGGTCACCACTTTGCTGCCCCTGAGTGGTATGAGGTCAGCTTGCCACAGCTTCTCAACATTCTTCATTAACTCAGTCACTTGAGGGGGAACTGAAGTGAGGAAGCAGTGCTGTGTGCTGGAGTGCTGGCTTATAACACTGGAGGGGCCCTGCAAGGCCCAGCCCAACCTGGTGTGGACTGCTGCTGGAGCACCAGGGGGACCCAGTCGTACTGGCTGGGTAGGAGTCACCAGGTGGGGGTGGTCACTGCCTACGAGCAGGAGTGGTTTGACCCTCTTCAAGGGCTGAAGCGACAGTCCTGCGAGGTGCTTGTACTTCCTCTGCAACTGCTCCAGAGGGTAAGTATGGTCGGCGAGATCGATGCGGGCAGAGGTGAAGGCATTGGTGATCTTGTACTTGGTCTCGGGTCTTGCCTTGGAGGCGATGGTGAAGGATACGCTGGCTCCGTGTAGGGTTTGGACATCCTGTCTAATTGTACGTAAAGGTAAGGACTCAGGAGTTCCATGAAGACCCAATGCCTCATTGGCAGCTGGCAGCAGCATCGTTCTCTCTGATCCGTCATCCAATACAGCATAGGTGTCCAGAGTGCGGCCGCCATGGTACAGGAACACTGGAACCACTTTCAGCAGCACCCTGCTGCCTTCAGCTGGCCGATCGAGGTACAACACCTCGGTGGAGGTTGTGCCGCCACCTGGAGGTGGCGCTGTTGCTTGGGTGGGGCCTCTCTGGGTTGCTGTATTGACTTCGTGTAGGGCCTGTAGGTGGCGACCTTGGCACAGGTTGCAGGTCTTCTTTAAGGTGCACTGAGCCGCCTGGTGTGAGCGCGCACAGCGCCAACATCTCTTGTTGGTCTTGATCCACTCAGTTAGCTGTTCTTTGCTTAGCTTACTGATGGACATGCATTGACTCAGGTGGTGTTCTCGGTTGTCGCAGAATGCACAGTAAGGTGCTGGCTTGACCTTGGCTTGACTGTCACTTGTAGGTTTGACCTCCCTAGGTGTACTGTCTGTTCCGTGCAGCACAGTGACGGAGGGCTTCTTCGGGTTGGTGCTAGGCTTAGCACTGGGCTTGGCTTTCACCCCTCTGGAAGACAGTTGGCCATCAAAGTCGTGACACCAGGCTTCGTGCTTCAGCCACTGAGCTAGGTCATAGAGAGTGTAACTCCTCTTAGACTGGCTGAACATGCATCTGCGGAAATCAGCTCGCTGTTCTGGTGGCAGCTTGCTGAGCAGCCTTGCAACGTGGGTACCGCATAGGAGCTCCACCTCACCATCAGGGCCGAGAGTCTTCAACATTCCCACCAGCGACTGTATCTGAAGGGAGAACTGGTCAAAGGCCACTGCATCGCCCCGTCGTATGTCGGGTGTGTCCATCACCTCAGCGATCCGCTTAATGGTCAGCTGATGAGGCTGTCCGAATTTCTCATTGAGGGCCATCATTGTGTCAGTAAAAGGTGTCTGGGAGTGGATGTAGGCATCAGCTATCAGTTTGGCCTCCTCTAGCTTCAGGTGATCAACTAAGACTTGATACTTAAACATTTCGGTGCTATGAGCAGGTAGCAGGTTCTCGAGGGCAATCTTGAGATGAGTAAACTCACCAGGGTCTCGATGAGAGAAGTTGGGGATGGTAGCACGGGGGCCACGATAGGCTGATTCTACGATGGAGGTGTGGTATGATGGCGTGGAGTAGGTTGGCGCCTGCCTGGATGCATATGGCAGACCCTGAGGAGGTGGTGGACGCTGCGTAGGCGGAGGGCGGAGTGCAGTGGGGTTCAGAGGCACGCCGTATGGTGTGGAGGTGAGCTGCGGTGGAGGTGGGGGCAAGCTAGACCATGCAGGGCGCTGCCGCTGGGTAACTGTAGGGCCATGGCTATTGCTTGGGTAGGTGGGCCCGAAAGGTTGGCTAGGTGGTGGTGCTGACAGCGGCTGGGCTACTGGCGCCACATCCTGCTTAGCTGCTTGTGTCTCATTTCTTAATAGCTGCAGTTCACTCATTAATCGGTCGAGGCGGTCGACCATGGGCTGTTCACTCACGGGTGGCACATCTACGGTGTTGCTTACCCACGGTGGTGGTGGTGGCCATTCTCCATCATCATCCACTGTGGCTGAGTGATAGCCATGTACCTCTTGCGGTTGTTGTAGGCTGCGTGCAGTATTTACCAGCTGTAGCATGTCTGCACGGACTGCTTTCAGTTCGGCCAGGCCTGCTGACATGCACTGCTGGGACTGCAGTGACTGCTCCAACATGTGCTGTAACACACGCCTCTCCTGCTGGATGTCTTCTAGCTCTGCGTCATAGGCTATGCTCTTGACAGGTGAGTGACTTAGGAGATGGCGAGGAGTACTGTGACTACGTACATTTTCCTCTTCATGCCAATGAGCACCAAGCCCCTTGTAGTCTACTTCATAATCTTCATAACGGAGAGGAGGGCGTGTCTGGCGTCGGGGGCGCACAACAGGGAATTCAACATCTTTCATATCCATCTTGATTGAGTACAATGTACATCCGGCTCGAAAGGACCATTAATGTAGGGAAGATAGCAGGTGGTTGGACTGTATATTAAACTAAGAGGTTGCGCCGTTCTGTATTTTCATTACACACAATCAAGGAGTGCCGGCCAGAGCAGTACTTAAGCCCAGAAGGATGTTGAATGAGGGGTTCAGTATGAAAGGATGACGCGAGGCAGGTTGATTAAAGTTGACTTCTTCTATTAAGCTTCAGGTTGTATCTTACATGGGTTTCGATCTGAATTTACATGGATGTGTGAGTGTGTGATCCTAAACACAAAGGAAATAAAATACAACAAATCAGATGCTGTCTGTGGAGTTACGGTCACATTAACACCACACTAATAATCATTAATATATATAACTGATGTAAATAAACCAAAATTACATCAATTGCATGGGCAACATGTGAACTAGACATGTTCAACACAATCTACCAAATAACGACAGAATTGCGCACAAATATACCAAAATATACATTGATACTGACAAAACATTATCTTAACTACAATGTAAAGTGACTTACTGCGGTCATTTATGCACACAAACACAGGATTGCTGAAGATAAAAGAGGAAAACTATCGAAGTCAGGTGTAACTGAATCATGGCATCTGAACTAAAACAAAGATGGAGGAAGGCGTGATGTCACTTCCGGAAACTAGCGATGTCAAAATAAGAGTCCTATCGTTAAACTAAGGAAGTGCATGAAAAATAACCAGGGAAAACTACTCAATGTCCATAGCCTTTTCTACAAGAGGTTTTTTTAATCCAAGTTAAAGGGTGTCAACTAAGCTTGAACATATTAGCCTGAAGTAAGCGTGAACATATTCAGTTCCAATGATTTAATGGATATCAGTGTTAAGAATATTTTGAAGCTGTTTATCAAAATGACACCTCAACCTCTGACAAGAGAAAAGTGAGTACACCCCTATTTGAAAATGCATAGAAAGGTCTTCAGTGAGGCATGATTTGGTTCAGTGTCACAGTGCTTTGGACCATTTCTTGTGGACTGATAAGCCCAAGATAAACAATTTTGTTTTAGATGGTGTCAAGTACGTGTGACAGTACCAAAGTGAGTAGTTTGAAGACAACAGTGTGTTTTGCCTCTAGTGAGGCATGGTACTGGTACTGACATGGTTTGACATGAATGCTGCCAACATTTGGATGCTTACAATACAGGTAAGTTAAAGTGAATAAAGTCCTAAACACTACTTGTCTTCTGTTAAATTGAATAGTGAGAGCGTAACTTTTCGACCCTCAGGTCTTAATCAGGCAAAGTGCATCCTTGACAAGCAGAAGGCCTACCAGCACTATGAGTACCAGTGATGAACGAAGTGCAGGGCATAGTGTCAGTGTCAGACAAGTCACCTAGAGGCAGTGACCGAGGCAAAAGGTTACTCCAGCAGGAGACCTTTTGCATATGTACTATTTAAACATGATGTCCCCCAATGGTCTTATTGAAGATTTTGACATCAAACCATTCTTGTACATCTAAATTTAACAAAAGAGAAGCAGTGTTGCAGATTTTATTCACTTCACGGGACTATTCTATTACTCTTTCACTGGATTAATACTTTTATTGTCCTGCACCTGACTCTTTCTGGGCATTTTCGCATAGGGGTGCCGGAGTCCTCACTTTGGTCAGATGTTGAATTGTTTAAAAAAACAAACAAAAAAAAAAACAGAGAAATGTGTAGGCTACTCACTTTTGTGATACACAATATTAGCATGAATAACATGACATTCAAAAGCATGATGATCCTGACTTACCAGCACCCTCTTCTTCCTCATCATCCCCTTCATCCTCTTTCTCGTCTTCCACACCAGATTGGTCATCAGGGGGAACTATTTGTACAGAGCCAGACGAACAATGTAAACAGTGAGAAATCGGTTATCAGACCCATAGCTTCATTAGCAAAAGTCAGTCCTCGTCTTTCTGTTTACTTAGCTACTGCGCTATGTCTGTCTGAGTATCGTGTCCTGTTTGATACAAACATATCATTACTTGTGCGAGCGATATACGAGGGGGGAAGATTACAAAGTAGACCTAGAAGACATTTATGTAAACAGCTGTACTACCTGGAGTCTTTTATGTGACACCTGAGGAGGGCTACATAGCCTTTCTACCTAGGGCTATCTATTAGCAAGTTTACAGTAGCAAGTTCCCCTTCGGATAAAGTAGCCAGGTTAACACTAGCCTACATCAACAACAATTAATCCACTCACCGGTGCTGTCAACAGCAGAGGACCTCGCAACCACGACCGGCCTGGCACCCAGTAGCTAGCTGGTCCATTTCTTCGAAAAAATCAAAACTGCGTTTTCCCCCAGACCCATTCCTTGACGCCTGCCTGTTCTCGACCAGACCTAATTAGCTTTCAAATTCTCGCGCATATAATAACAGCACTGCGCATGTACGAACTTCCTACGTCGCTTTAACGCTTTTCCATCAATTTTATGTCGACTTATCTCTAGCCAATCCACCTTTTTAGAGCGATATAAATGAGGTCGACAAAGCTGGCGTTGAAGCGACTTAACCGCTTTTCCATCACTTGTGTCGCATCAACTTTTTAATGCGCATTATTTTAAAGCGACTTTATATTGGATGGAAAAAGGATTATCGTTGTCTCGGTGGCTGCGAGCAGCGATAAGCTTGACAGTTGCGATTCTCTTCTAGTGTGTGGTGCACCCCGACGTCAAAATCGGACACATAATCGGCAGTCGTGTAGTTTGGGCCTGGCTTTATAAGGGTGGCCCTGCCGTGGCCTAACGGTGGGGCACTGGGTTACTGCACCGGCCACTCTGGTTCGGGTCCGGCTCGGGTCATTTGCCAATCCTTCCCGTCTCTCTATCCTCACTCATTTCGTGTCTCTCCTCCACTGTCCTGTCATAAAAATGGGGGCAAAAAAGCCCTAAAAAAATATATTTTTTTAAATGATATCGGCAATGATAGAGCACTTTCCAGTCTTATACGTAGGCCTATACAGGCACTGGACTCTGGGTCTGTGTTCTGAGTTCTGATTCCATTCCTCATTTCTCATCTGAGTACTGAGTTCTGATTTGATTTCGTTTATCTTCTGTCTCTCCCTCCAGCCCAGCGCTCGGCCCAGGAGCTGCCCTTGGTGGACAAGCAGAGCCTGGCCAGCTGCTCGGCCGCGGGAGGGGAGAAGATGCTCCTCACAGGACACAACTTCCAGAACGACTCCAAGGTCGTGTTCGTGGAGAACGCCCAAGGTGAGCAAAGTAGGAGTGGAGAGGAAGCGGAGAGAGGAGGGTAGAGGAGAGGAGAGGAGGGGAGAGGAGAGGAGAGGAGAGGAGAGGAGAGGAGAGAAGAGGAGAGGAGAGGAGAGGAGAGGAGAGGGGGAGAGGAGGGGGGGAGGAGAGAGGAGAGGAGAGGAGAGGAGAGGAGAGGACAGGAGAGGGAGAGGAGAGGAGAGGAGAGGAGAGGAGAGGAGGAGAAGAGGAGAGGAGAGATGAGGAGGAAGAGGGGAGTAGGAGGAGAGGAGAGGAGGAGAAGAGGAGGAGAAGAGGAGTGGAGGAGGAGGGAGAGGAGAGGAAGCGGAGAGAGGAGGGGAGAGGAGAGGAGAGGAGAGGAGAGGAGAGGAGAGATGAGGAGAGGAGAGGAGGGGAGAGGAGCGGAGAGGAGAGGAGAGGAGAGGAGAGGAGAGGAAGCGGAGAGAGGAGGGTAGAGGAGAGGAGAGGAGAGGAGAGGAGAGGAGAGGAGAGGAGAGGAGAGGAGAGGGGAGGAGAGGGGGGGGGGAGAGGAGAGGAGAGGAGAGAAGAGGAGAGGAGAGGAGAGGAGAGGACAGGAGAGGGAAGGAGAGGAGAGAGGAGTGTAGAGGAGAGGAGAGGAGAGGAGAGGAGAGGAGAGGAGGGAGAGGAGAAAGAAGTGGGAGAGAGGAGGAGAGAGGAGGGGACTTGGGAGAGAAGAGGAGAGGAGAGGAGAGGAGAGGAGAGGAGAGGGAGGAGAGAGAGGAGAGAGAGGAGAGGAGAGGAGAGGGGGAGAGGAGAGGAGAGGAGAGGAGAGGAGAGGAGAGATGAGGAGAGGAGAGGAGGGGAGAGGAGAGGAGAGGAGAGGAGAGGAGAGGAGAGGAGATGAGAGGAGAGGAAGCGGAGAGAGGAGGGTAGAGGAGAGGAGAGGAGAGGAGAGGAGAGGAGAGGAGAGGAGAAAGAAGTGGGAGAGAGGAGGAGAGAGGAGGGGAGTGAGGATTTACATAGCAGGAACGGAGGAGAGGAGAGGAGATGGGAGGATGGGAGAAGAGGAGGTGGATTGGTGAAGAGGAGAGGAGGAGACAGGAACACTTGCCCTTGACATTGGAAAGAAGATGGCTTTGAAATCTGGAAAATGTCTCCAAGTGAGGGAGTGTCTGCGTGTCCATTTGTGTGTGCATGTGAGAGAGGTAGACAGTAAGGGAGAAAGGGATGGGGCAGCACATTTTATGTAAGTGCATGTGCATATCTTTTTGTGTGTTTGTGCAGGCACACGTGTGTTTTTGTGTGTTTGAGAAGGCATATACAGACTCTGACAACTGTAAACAATGTCTTCCACAGCATACTCATTTGAGCAGAGGTGTTTGCTAGCATTTAAATTTAGTCTGTCTACCGTTTATGTAACTGGGAGTTTTGACAAGCGGGTGATGCGAATGTATTTGGTAGTCATGCACACACACTTGTCAACGCCCAAGTGTTTGTGTCTCTGTGTGTGTGTGTGTGTGTGTGTGTGTGTGTGTGTGTGTGTGTGTGTGTGTGTGTGTGTGTGTGTGTGTGTGTGTGTGTGTTCGTGAGTGCGTCTGTTTGTGTGTGCGTCGGTGTGCTCGCACACGCGTGTGCACGTGTGTGTGTGTATGTGTGCGCGTTTGTGTGCTCGCGCGCTTTTGCACATGTACGTGTGCATTCTGTCTCCCCTCCAGAAAGAGAACCCCTATACACCCCAAACCCATCCCACCCCGTCCCACTTCCCTCTCTCCCCTCCCTTGATAGAACCACTCCCTCCTCTTCTCTCTCTCTCTCTCTCTCCCT
>NW_026945904.1:0-27105 GCF_034702125.1 Engraulis encrasicolus
ATGCGTCCCTCTATGCCAGTTCCAACTATGCCATTTTTTACCCCCAAACGCCCCCTGGCCTCCTCCAAACCTGTCAATGCCCCCCTGAGGATGTACTTTTTGTTTATTGGTCATCATGGACACTCCAAATAATGTGGCAGGCAGCAAAATGGCGAGACATGGCTTTATTTTTTGCAGTTTAGGCTATAATAAGCGTATCATTCTTGGATTTGGAAACCCTACTAACAATTTTTAGATCTAAGAAGGTTCCTGGAACACAAAGCCCTTGGGTTCCAGTTTAGTTCTGGGTACGTCCCCAAAGAGTCATGTTTGGTTATTTTTTCAGTTCTCACTTGGTTGGTAGGAAAGTTTAATTTTCGTTCCTAGAATGTTTTATGTGTAGTTCCCCTATTCCGTTCCCTTATTGTTCTCTCACCGTCACTTTATTCCTGTTCATGTCATGTTTGTTCCCTTGCCGTTCCCATATGGTTCCCTTAACCTTGTTGGTTGCATATTTTGGTTCCTTAGACATGCTCCTGATGTTCCCACAACCTTGTTTATTTATTGTGAATGTGTTTTGGACCTGCCTCACTATCCTTCACCATAGTTGAGTACCCTGATCAGGGTACTTAAGCACCTCCCATCCTCCACCATGACTGAAACACCATGCGCCCGGCATCAGTTTGCCACACTGCTATCTAAACATAATTTGTATAATTGCTGAAAAACATGATATGATTTTTACCTTATCTATCAGCCTATGCCGTATTGTACCTCAATGGGAGAGAAAATATTAGCTGAGTCATGTATGAACACAATCTAGTGGGGATTAATACCAAATATGTTTCCTTAAATGAAGTTAAAAAATAACCATTCCATCTACATCAAATGCACAATGGAGCAAGCAATGTAACATGTGCTGTTACCGACTAGCTCAAAAAGCTAGGCACAAGATGTAAGCTAACCAAGCGCTATTAGCGTGCTTGCAAATGCAATAAACAAGCGCTATGATGCTGCGCTAATGCTGTGCCATGCTGAACCTCCAGCAGGCAGGCAGGCAGGCAAATAAATAAAGCACTCTTGACAGTCCAGGTTTATATACAGGCTCAAGAGTACCATGTGACCAGGGCTAAACGTTCTCGATAACCTTCGTTGCTAACTCAGGTACCAACTAACGACCCAGCTGCGACAAAACTGTTTTCTGGAATCACTTTCGTTAAGACTTAACAAAGTAACCCAATGTTTACAAAGTAATGTAGTTTTTCGTTCGTCCGACTGTTGGTGCGAACGACGCAGGTGTTCCTGGCAAAAACGAAGTTGGGGCTGTACGTTTGTACTACAGTCTGAATTGGAACGACTAGCATGGTTAGCTAGTTCAACCTTTGTTTTGGGAAGCAACTCACTCTTGCTCGTGGTTTGGGGCGGGTTTCAGGCAGAGTTCAAGCAACATCGATCGATTACTGCCACCAAGTGCACAACAGCCTCCGTACCCTTACTACACACCAAATGTCTATTCATGTTACGAACAGGGCTGAAAAAAAAACCCACCAACACAATATTCAAATAGGGGATAAAAATATTGTCCAAATATAGTAGGAAATTAATATGTTCCACGATCGTGCTTCACGGGCTCCGATCAATCAAAGAACTGCGCCAAAAAAAGGAACCGTTTGATTACCATCGGGATTTGAACCCACACCAAAAACAGCATCTCCGCATGAATGCAGATTATTGAATTGCTCACATATCTCCACACTTAACAAAGCCAATAGCACATTTTGATTAAACTCCAACAAGCATAGGCTACATGGAAATACATGTAGCATATAAGTTTGCCTTTGCGAAATGCGCTGTTCACTGTCTGTTTTTTTAAGGCACCAGTGTGCGGTGATCCTTCTTGTAGGCCTATTCCTTGCATTGTAGGCTATGCCTTAGTCCCCACAAGAACTCCAAACTACATCGTAGGCTACAACAAGTTCAAAAATGGACATTATGCAACTGCCCAAGTATGTTGGAAATAGTGCGTAATGGAAAGGCACTCGGAAAGGCGGGCGTGATGACAAGAAAATAGGACATTTCTTCTGGTTCTTCGCGTTACTAGGTCTTATGTCTATATAGCATTCATATTCCTTCGTTTCATTTCAAGTCTACTATTGTAATACAAGTCTGTCACAAGCAGCCGGCCCAATAGGCTACTGTTAAAAGCAAATGTTGTTTCAGCAGTGAGCACACTCCAAATAGCGCCATGGCCGCACTAAGTGCAGTGCATTCAGGGGGATCAGAAAACAACAACGCGCATCCTGTCATTCTTCTTCTATCTTTGTGAATTGGGCCATCGTTTTGTTTTTATGTAAAATACCGGTGAAAAGCAATTTTGACTTGGCCTTAATGTGACTGCGTGCGAGCCTGCGAGGCAAACCTCTCCGATGCCAGAGCTCCACAAGCGCGCCTCAACAGCACGCGTGGATCGTCGGCCACTTTAACCGCCCACACACAGAGGTTGGATAAACATTTGCGGCAGATAATAGGCACCTTGCGTTTAATGTAGGGCCTATCTTACTGAGGGAATTTTTTCGAAATCGTGGTCACACTGAAAATGCCCTTTGCGCTTACCATTCACCGCCCATTGCTCTTCATTTGATGGTGAAGTGTAGACCGACATTTGATTATTGCATTTAATGGGGGGGATTTGGGGGATATGATTGTTTTAACAGGTCTTTTCCGACGTTGAAGGACTTTGATAGTGCCATGTGTTGACAGACATTATCTCCCCCTTCCATAGGGCCCTTCCTGCGCCTCTTTATGTACACACGGCAATAATGTCAGTTCCACCACCGCTTACGTTGCGCGTAAAGAAGCGTGCAGATTGGAAAATTAAATAAACATTCTGATATGTTTTATTAATTCTCAAGCGTAAATTTCAGCTATCATTTCAAGCAGCATTTAACTGCAATCTGCCTGGCCATGACCTGTTGAAAGTGTTTCGTTTGCCCATGAGCGTGAGAATGACTTCGCTTGCCGTTCCTGGAAAAAAAGATGTGATGGGTGGTTATTATATAGCCGGGGATTGAACCTCGATCCACGCGTGCTGTTGGGCGCGCTTGTGGAATCTGGCATCCGAGATCCTTTGGCCTCGTAGCAACGCACGAAGTCACATTAAGTCAAAGTCAAATTGCTTTTCACTTGTATTTTACAAAAACACAAAACGATGGCCCAATTCACACAGATAGAGAAAGATTGACACGATGCGCTGTGTTGTTTTCTGATCCCCCTGACTGCACTGCACTTCGTGCGCCATGGGCCATATGGCGCTATTTGGAGAGTGCTCACTGCTGAAACAACATTTGCTTTAACAGTAGCCTATTGGCCGGCTACTTGTGACAGACTTGTATTACAATAGTAGAATTGAAATGAAAAGATGAATATGAATACTAGCCTATAAGACCTAGTAACGCGAATAAGTGTCCTATTCTTGTCATCACGCTCGCCTTTCCGAGTGCCTTCCCATTACGCACTATTTCAACATACTGGGGCAGTTGCATAATGTCCATTTTTTTAACTTGTTGTAGCCTACGATGTAGTTTGGAGTTCTTGTGGACTAAGGTATAGCTTACAATGCAAGGAATATGCCTACAAGAAGGATCACCGCACACTGGTGCCTTTTAAAAATAATAGTGAACAGCGCATTTCTCAACTTATAGGCTACATGTATTTCCATGTAGCCCATGCTTGCTGGAGTTTAATCAAAATGTGCTATTGGCTTTGTTATGTGTGGAGATATGTGAACAATTAAATAATCTGCATTCATGCGAGATGCTGCTTTTGGTGTGGGTTCAAATCCCGATGGTAATCAAACGGGTTTTTTTGGCGCAGCTTTGATTAGATCCGGAGCTCGTGAAGTACGATAGTGAAACAGATAATTTCCTACTATATTTGGACAATATTTTTGGTCCCCTGTTTGAATATTGTGTTTAGTGGGGTTTTTTTCAGCCCTGGTTCGTAACATGACTAGACATTTGGTGTAGTGTGGGTCCGAGGCTTGTTCAACATGGTGGCAGTAATCGATCGATGTTGCTTGAACTCTGCCTGAACCCGCCCCAAACCACGAGCAAGAGTGACGTGCTTCCCCAAAACAAAGGTGAACTAGCTAACCAGGCTAGTCGTTCCAATTCCGACAGTAGTACTAACGAACCAGCCCCTACTTCGTTTTGCAGGAAACACCTGCGTCGTTCGCCACCCACAACATCGGAAACGAAACCAGACTAACTACATTACTTGTAACACATTGGGGACTTTGTAAGTCCAGAAAACGACGTGTTCTCAAGAAAACAATTTTTGTCGCAGCTGGGTCGTTAGTTGCTAAGTTTAGTTAGCAAACGAAGGTTTTCGAGAACGGCTTAGCCCAGATTGGTTGTGAGGGGCCTGCTTGTTTACCGGCAAAAAGGTGTGTAACAATTTCTCAAGTTATTTCTTTCACTCGCCACATCTTTTGTGTGATGTTGTGTGCACAGCCAAACCTTAAAATCAACCCAATCACCAAGTTGAGTGTAAATGAATGAAATGGAATAAAAAAAATAGATTGTGCTACATGATTTAAAATCTGGAGGAAATTACTGTTACTATTATAGTTAGAATTGTACTATGATTTAATCGGGTGGAACAGTAGGGTGCAATCAGTTTGCCCCCCTATGAAAAGATTTGCCTTGGCCCTATAGTAAATACTGTTCTACACCCAGATAGAGAACACACTGTGTAAAATATTTTGAAATTTGGATTGAAGTCTACCGGGGCCACCAGCCCCCATGAAAATACAAAAATAATGGTGATCAGTCAGAATTCTTGGAATAGCAAATGGACCAGTTTTTGGCTGCATTAAAGCTACCCAATAAAAAACCATATTGTCTCAGCCTCTGTGATAAAAATGTTTCTATGCAACAGGTAAAAAAATCACTCTGTGTAAAATATTTTGGAAATTTGGATGAAGTCTAATCCGGGGCCAACCAGCCCCATGAAAATAGAAAACAATGGTTGATAGAGTCAAAATCTTGAAATAGAAACAGGGCTGGACTGGCCATCTGGCATTTGGCGGGGCATTTTCCCAGTGAGCCCCCGCACTCTCTCGTGGGCCCCCCCAATTTTATTATTTTTTTTACATTACTGAAAATAGGGGCCCATGAGGGTCCGCGCGCACCAACCGGTGGAGGTCAGTTTCTCGGCACTTAATAATAATGAGGGGCGGGGGGGGCCCCCTTAAAATCCAAAAGTGGCCCGGACCCTATTTATGCGTTCCCAGTGCAGCCCTGAATAGAAATGCGACCATTGTTTGCCTGCAATATTGTCTCCAGGCTGTGTGATAAAAAAATGTTCGATGCAACAGTAAAATCCACTCTGTGGAAAATGTGTTGAACATTTAAGATTAATAATACTGGGTCCACCAGGCCCATGAAAAATACAAACAATGGTTGTAAATAGTGATGGGCAACCTGGATTCCAAAAAAGTCCAGTGCCACATGTATTACCAAATATAGTCAATAATAATGAACCAGCTTGACCCACTAGGCCATGTAATCAAGCAAGAAGATTTGCGAAGTTGTATGAACTCTTTGGTGTGCTTCACCTGTGGGCCTACAGGATTGTACAGGAAGCTGTTAATACCTGGTGGAGGCATCTGGTACTAAAGCTTAGCTGAGGGTCATTCCAGCTGGAATCAGCAAATGTCCCCCAATCTCGACCCCCTCGGATTTGCTTGAAAAATAATATATGTGATGGCTTCAAACATCCAACCTTGAACATATCCACCATTGCAGATTTTCAGCTGTGCATGACTTTTTCCACAAAAATTCCTGTAAATAATGGACACACCCCCCTCCCCCTGACTTTGGCGTCACTGCCTGAGTGACCATTATTCAGACTTAATTATCTCCAAAACTATTTTGTGGTAGGTTCCAAATTGTTTTTTCCAGGGCTAAGAGTCATAGACCTGATGAGCACTACATTAACAATTTGAAGCACTGTATGTCCAAATTACAACCTTAGTACTGGTCCTTCTACTTTTCTTTGAAATTAAAATTGAAAGGGTTTGCAGATGTCCCATAAAAACCATCAAATTGTCAGACATTCAAGGTTCATCCTAGGTACATGGTCAGATATATGTGCCCATGACTTTTCAACATCACATCATATTTGATATAAGGGTCCTAACTGGTTGTTGAGATGCCGAGGTCCAAAAAATGGGCAAAAAAACTAATTTATACCATTATTCGGAGCAATATTTCCCAATCTATGACAACCAGTTGTGAACTTGCCTGTTTGGTGTCTCTGAAAGATAAATAATTATTATTCATAACATATCTAAAATTTCGGGATGTTGTTTTGCCCTCATTAATTTTATATAAATGAAATTTTAAAAACTCATTCCTCGTGTGACATGCAGGTTGTACCTTAGGAGCCCAGTTACCTTAGAAAAAAATGGGTTTACTACACCTAACAATTGAATAGATAGCCATAGGTCAATGTACACTAAAACCTAAAATCTCTGGATACCAAATAGGTGATGTTTTAGTACTTGTTTCAGCCTCAGTATTTCAGTATATCTGACTTAACCCACAATTCGCCATTCCTAAGAAGGTGGCCAAATCCCCTTGATTTTTGTGTTCCCCTCCATTTTCACACAAAGATGGCGGCCTCAATGGAGCCAATGGCATCAGTTCCAAAATAGGTTCCAGAAGTCAGCATCAAGGGAAGGAACAAAACCACCCATTGTTTTGGAGCAATATTTCCAATATATGGACAGCGGTTTGTAACTTGCTGTTTGTTGTTTCTCAAAGAGGATATCTTAGTAACAACATATTCTAAAAAATGGGATGGTTTTTTGTCCCCTTTATTTTGGTATAATATGCCTTTTCAAATCTTCAATGCAGTGTGGCATGCATCCCTCAAATCCATTCCAAATGGCGCATGAAAAAACAAACCCCCACCATTTTTTAGAGCGAATACCTCCAAAGTATGACACCCAGCTGTGAACTTGTTTTTTGTTGTGTCTGTAAGAGGATATTTTTTATTAACAACATAGTCAAACAAAAAAATAGAATGGTGTTTTGCCTCATTCCTTTTAAGACACGTAAAGCGCATTGCGGTGTGACATAAGCCTGTGATCAAATAGTGCAGATGGAAAAAAGCGGAAGTGGTGAATTTGTTCTGGGCCAAAGGACATGGGGGAATCCAAGATTTGGGTTACTCATTACATTGCAAGTATTGGGAAAGGGGGTCTCTTCAGACCAACTTTATCCCGGCCCAGGCAAAAGCTTTTGTTCAGCCTCAGTAGTTCTGATTTTTTTTCTGATTTCTGGCCTCATCTTTTTAAGTGTACTAACGCGGCCAGATGATCAAGTGACTACGCCAACATGTTCTCACTCCTGGCGCTAGCTCCACGGTTAGCAAAAATTCAAAATGGTTTGAGAGAAGTAACCATTTTGAGAGGAAGTCCATAAAAAAACAACCTCTGGAAATAAAAACAAGGTGTTGATATGATTTCCTTGATGGAACCTTGACTTCCGTGATGGTGATTTAATAAATGTTTGAAAAAAAAAAATGAAAATGTAATTAAACAAGTCAGGAACTTTTCAATGCTCTGGCCTGTGAAAAATGACATTTATGACACACTAGACTATTAATCACTAGCTGCATCTAATGAATTGTTGTTTATAAGGTAGCTTGCCATAGTCATTTATGGTGCATTAGTTATCTGCATTCATATTGTTGTGTGCAACCATCCGTCCATTAGCAAATTCAATGAGGAACACCTGATGAAACTTTATGTTGTCAATTGTACATTCCAACGAAATTTGGTACCTTTGAAGGACAATGACAACATAGGTATTGATGATCAGTAGAGATAACCACCACCATGCTCAGGGCTCTTCGGTCAGGGAGGAATGATGGGGGGCGGGAAGTTCTACAATCAGGATACCTCTGTACAAACTGTCTCCTCCTATGGTTCATCTCTAATCAGCTTTTATTACTTTCCTATGCGACCATAAAACAGTCCCACCCCCCGCCTTAAGTCACCACCAGAGGTAACCCTGACTGTAGAAAACTGTGCCACGCCCCGCATTCCAACCACCATATCTGAACGCTTTTCGCATGCTGCAAAGATCCGTGTCGGCTTTTATCATCCCACCTGGCGTCAATGTGACGATGTACGTTGCAAGTAATGTATCAGTGTCTAGAAGTATCCAAACCATGATCGTTTATAATCTCTGCTGCTAACCTGCAATCCCACTGGTCCAGCGTTGCACAGTGGTATAATTTTATAATTATGCAAGCAGCCTGAGTAGATCGTCAAAGATGTACAAGAAACCACATGGTTGTCCCGGTGCCAATATGAACTTCTGTGGCCTCAATATGCTCCTGATTTGATATTGAATACTGCAATGCAAGCAAACCCTTCTAACTAAAACTCCAGAACATGCTGTCAAAATAGACCCCTGGGGGAATCGCTAGCCAGTATGAAATTAAAAAATATTTTTGGCAATACAGCTGATAACTTAACGAGTAATACACAACTTCATAGCACATTATTAAACGTTACAGGTGCTGATTGAAAGACTAGTTTGATGGAGTCCTTGTTGCAAAACAAAGGTGCTAAAAATTCTTTTAAATCCTCTTCTATTTCATCACTTTATTCCTAGACTACTACTAGCGCTACCAACTACCACTACTACTACTACTACTACACTAAAATGATGATGATGATGATTATTATGATTTTACAATTAAAATAATTAATGTCTATCAAAGCCCATGTGCAAATGTGCTGCTCTTGCTGTGTGGCATCAATCAATCATTTCCAAGTGTGATTGGTTTCCCTACAATTTGCTTTTTCATTCACAGGGTAGCCATCTTGTTTTCACTATTAAGGTGACTTCAGAGCCATGTTTTGAGAAGATGTGACAAGTCGTTGGTGGACATGGTCCTCATACTTTCAAGTAAATTTAGCCAATTGAGATTTTGAAGTCCGTAATAAAAAAATGAGGCAAAACACCAACCCAATTTTTTTATATGTTTGTTAAAAAAAACATCCTCTGTCAGAAACACACACAAACAGAAAAGTTCCTAACTAGTGTCATACATTGGATTATTGCTCCAAAAAATTGGTGCAAAGATTATTCTTTGTTCAATCTTTGGACCGCTGGTACACTCAACAACCATGCTGGAGCCTTTTTTTTAGCATATACTATGATGGCGAAAGTATTGGTACATATCAGACACATTTACCAAGGATGGGAACCTTACACATGTAGAACTTTGAGGTTTTTACAGAACATTTGGAAACCCCTAG
The DNA here is from genome assembly GCF_034702125.1 of Engraulis encrasicolus. Classification (NCBI taxonomy): domain Eukaryota; kingdom Metazoa; phylum Chordata; class Actinopteri; order Clupeiformes; family Engraulidae; genus Engraulis; species Engraulis encrasicolus. The sequence goes on from NW_026945904.1 coordinate 9,320, forward strand.
AACATATGATATCTACAAAAAGTAGAGGCTCAATATTACGGTGGATTTGACTTACAGTGCTGGCAAATTTGTAAGATAATGATAATTCAGGTCTGGGACTCTTAACCCCTGAAAAATATAATGAATCGGACACAAATAGTTGCGGATATAATTTGAAGTCTGAACATGGTCACTCATGCTATGTTCACTAAAACAAGCGTAAGGGGTGTTTACGTATTTACAGATTTTTTTGTGCCAAAAGTATCCAGAGCCTGAGTTCTGATATTGTGGATATGACTATTTGGTTGTTCAAGCCAGTCACCATACATTTTTTTTCAGGCAAATACTAGGGGGTCGAGTGGGAGATTTTTTCAGAAATTTTGCTGATTCCCAGCTGAATGAATGACGCCCTAATGCTCCTTGGAATGGATCCTGTGTTTTTAAAGAAATCCGGCAGTAGTTCCAATAGAGTACATACAATACAAACTGTATGTGATGTTGGAAAGAGTGGCTTCCCAAAACCTTTATTTTTAAAGTGGCTTCTAGTAGTATGTCATGGGTATCAACCGGGGGTCCTGAGTCCATTTGCCAAGGGCCTCTCAGTGGTACTCATCCTGATGTGGAGTAAAGTGAAATACTACCACATAGGAACGATGGATAAAGAAGTAAATGGCACGCTACAATACAGTTTGTATTGACTGCTATTGTAACCTAGGCATTCCAAGGAAACATTCAGCAGCTTTAGTACAGATTCCCTCCATGAATTGTAGGCCCACGAGTGAAACACCACAAATATAACAGTCATGCAGCTTTGTAATCTCTTTCTTGGATAACGTAGCAGTGGTCCAAGGGCAGCAAAGAATTGATGTTGTGTTGCAAAAGAGCAAATTTGCCTAAAATATAGCATTTGACCATCCTCAGTCCTGTCCTGAGACCTGAAGTCCGGTGTAAGTGTGAGCGACTGAATACAACAACCTGCTTAGATATGCCTTCTGATTGTGCTCCCCAATACAGGAATCTCACTAATTACCTCATCACCTGGCGTAAGTGGTTATTATGGCGTCAGCTGCTTCATTTATATTGGCTGGGGCAAATGTGTCACAATCGGTTTGGTCCACCTCTGGTTTTAAAGACAATGGCAAACCTTAGATTCAAAAGCTACAATCCATGCCTCCAACAAATTTACCTGGTTTTAGCCTGTCTCAATTGCCCTAACTGGATAGGTAAAACCTAGGTATGTCATTTGGAATATGTGGCACTGGACTTTTCAGCTTTGGAATCCAGGTTGGCCCCATCAACCATCATCCACCATTAATTTGTAATTGTCATGGGCCTGTTGGACCCGTTAGAATTTCATCCAAAATTTTCAAAAAATATTTTACACAACTAGTACTTTTACTGTCACAGAACATTTTATCACAGAGCCTAGACAATATGTTTTTTATTGGGTAGCTTTATGCAGCATAATGTACATTTCTATTCCAAGACACTCTGACTATCACCATTATTTGGTATTTTCATGGGGCTGGGCCCCGGTAGACTTCATTCCAAATTTCAAAATATTTTACACTGTGTGTTTCTACTGGTGTAGAACAGTTTTACTTACTATAGGGCCAAGGCAATATTCTTTTCATAGTGGGCATCTGATGCACCCTTGTGGACAGACAATCATTTGCTTATGCGCTGAAACAACACAGTATTCAACAAAGTTGGGGTAACTCAGAGCACGTCTAGGAACCATCGTGACCAGACCTTAATGTAACCTTCAAAGGGTTATGGGAATCGATGAGGGAACAAACATGAAATGCATTAAAGGTACGGTGAGAGAACGGCGTGGGAATGGAATAGGAACCACACATATATCGTTCTGGGAACTTAGAATTAAGCTCTTCCTGGCAACACCATGAGAACCGAAACAGAACAAAAAAATGACGTATCCGAAACGTATCCAGAACCAACCGGAAACCAATGGCACTTGGGTTTATACTGTAACCAAAGAGAACGTTGTCTAAATGGTTAGATTTTGTTTTGTAATAAAACCCCAAACCTTTAGAGAACCAAAAGTAAAAACGTTTCTCTTTATGTTCTCTGTTACTCAGGAAAGAACCATATGATTTTCAAATTTACATGGGAAAAAGTAGGTACATACAAGCCCAACTTTATTGTATCAACCTTTAGTACACCCCATTCAGCATCAGTGCTGTGGGAAAAAATCTAAACTCGAAAAAAAAAATAAAAAATTTTGGGTAAATCTGGCTTAGGGTTCACCCTTTTGGGTAAATTTAGCGCTTTTTTTTAAAAACCAGTTTCACCTTCAAGGCAAAAAGCGGGAGCTCCGTCCGATTTTAAAAATTTCAAACGACAAAAAAAGCAATTACGAAAAACGCGTTTTGTCCTTGCTCCCCCCTTGAGGAGCGAAAAGCCCCGGGGGGGCACCCCGACAACGAAAAACCTCCCGTGGGTTAGAAGCAACCCCCGAATGTAAAGGCCCAGATTTCTACTTTATTCGAGCACCAGCTCATGCGCAGCGAAAACTACACTGAAAAGCAGAAAAAAACCTCGGGAATAAAAAAGGGGAGGCTGACTACCACAAACCTTGAACCCAGTTTGGGGCTGGGAAAAAAGCGGGGGGAAAAGGGTGTTTGAAAGAAAAAAAAGCTAACCAAATCAGGTCCATTTAGAGGAAGAGCTGCGCTGCGGGTCCCTGTCAACTAATTCATTGTGAAATTTTAGTACTATGTCTTGGGCGTTATCAATGAACCCCCTAATCCACCAAAAAGGAAAATTTGAAATTTTTTTAAAAGGGAGAAAATATAACCAAAATGTTCGGCAACGTTTAGGAAACTGTATGCCGTGCGGGGTCGCCTGTCAACAAAGGGGTTCCATCCGGGGGACGTTATCAATGCAAACGCCTCTCTATCCGAGCACAAACATCTTTTCAAACCCCGCCTCCCGACTTCAAAATCTTTTATTTCCGCGAGTTTCTGACAACCAAATTAAATTTCCTCCCCATTGTCCAAACGCAAAAACAATAGCAAATTGAATCCCCCCTCAGTTTCTCCATGCCTCCCCGTCTTCCCTGTTTGGAATATTTCTGGCTTGCACGATTCGCCCCGTCCAAAATGGAATCTGCCCCCCTTTGTGGCCACGAAAGGAACAATTGGCTTGCCCCCTTCGCCCCGGCCCAAAATGGAAACTCTCCCCGCCTTGGCCACAGAAGGAAAATTGAAGGAAGCTTTCAGCAAATCGTTTCAAGGGGAGGGACGAGGACGACAACACCCCTTAAGAGATGCGGGGAAACGCATCAAAAAAAATAGGAAATGGGGGCCTATTGTAAAAAATTTTGGCATATGGGGGACGGCACCTCCGGATTTTTAATGTCTAGGAACCCACTAAGTAAATTTCCGTAAAACGCCCTAACCAAAATGGAAGGGTACAGGCGGGTCCGGGAAAAAAGGATAGAACGGGTACCTATTGACACTTTTACCATTGTTTAACCAACACTAGCAATAACAACCTAAAGCAGCACACTCCAAGTGCGGGGAATTTCAAAAATTTTTTTAATAAAAAGATTCCCGCATTAGAGAAGGCCCCAAGTGGAAACCAGAACCTCTGTCGCCCACTCAGGCGATACCCCGAGGGGGGGGTTAAACCCCCCTAGGAACCTAGAGCCCCAAAAAGTTTTGTCCAATTCAGAGACGATCGAAAATGTCAGGAAATAAGCAGCTACCTGCACCCTTTGCCCGGGCCCCCAATTCTCTAAAAAATATTTGGGTTTTGTTAGCGCCCTTTACTCCCAAATTGTTAACACCTCTATGCTTCGGCTTTTTTTTAAAAGTCATTAAAAACAGCCAGAAAAAGCCACTCCAAAAAAAGACAAATTAATCAGAATTTTTTAAAAATACGACCTATTCAAACCCCCCTTTTAAGCAATACAAAAAATTTATTTAAACGTTATCAAAACGGGCGGGAATGATTTTTGGAAAAATTCCAATCACTTTTAGGCCAACCAACACCAAAAACGCACAACCCAAAAATATAAGTGACTTAGGTAAACACTCCCCGCAAACAAAGTTTCGCATTTACCTCCTGCCCTCGTGCTGCCTTTGACACTATAGACCACAAAACAAAATTGACCCCCTTAAAAACGGGGTAGGCTTTTCCGGTACGCTTAGAGGGTTTTCAAAACATTTTTAACGGAAGACGTTTTTTTGTCACCATCGAAAATAGTCCCCCAAAAAGTTGAGTCCCTTTTGGTTCCAGGGGGTTTTTGTTTTGGGCCCCCCCTTTCTCTCCATATGTTGCCCCGGGTCCCAAAAGGACAAAATTTTGTTTTTCATAGCTTGCCGAGCACTAATATTTCTCTGCGAGCCAGCCAAACCACTGCCTTTCTACCTTGACTAAATGATGTCTGCCATTACAGATTGGATGAACGTAACCCCAAAAATTAAATGAAGATAAAACCAAAGTGTTGTAGGGGGACTAAAAAAAAAACGGAAAAACTCCACTCAACCGGGTGACCTAAGCATACACTTTTAAAGATAGGTTTTCTAGAGGTGTGGTCATAGACCGGATTTGAGCTTTGAGCCCACATCAACAAGATAAAAAAATCGCTTTTTTTCCATCTTTGAAATGCAAAAAAGTGCCGCTTGGCCCCCCCACAAGACGCCCGAAAATATTTATGCCCCTTTGCACCAGTAGGATAGATCCCGCAAGCTCCTTTTTTCCCGGTCCCCAAAAAATTTTAAATTTACAAATTGCAACCCCCACAAAAATTTGCGGCAAAATCCTAACAGAAAACCCAAAAGGAGAGCAATCTCTTTCTGGCAACCCGCCTGGTTACCCTTCCATACAGAACACTTAAGATTTGCTCACGTTTTAAAGCTTAATGGGCTTGCCCCAGCATATTCAGAATCCTTTTTTAGCCCCGGGTCGAGCTCTCAGGCCCCTGAGCCAAGGCTAAAGGGCCCCCCACCCCCCCCAGAAAAGTCGGGGACGCCGCGTTTGCCCTATGCCCCAGAGGGAACGCCCCCCCGATCAGCCACCTCCGTCGACTCCTTTAAGAAGCAGCTGAAGACCCCCCTTTTTTCCCTTCCCAAACCCAGCTGCCAAAGGGGTCATAGGTCCCCCGCCCCGCAGCCCCACACCGCCCAACCACCCCGGCAGGGGGCCCCTTGGCCCCGGTCTCTGCCAGGTTTTTTCCTGACACAGGGGTCTTTTTTCTCAGACCCCTGACTTTTTTTCCCCCCCACAAATATGAATCAAGGAAAAAGTTTTTCCCCCCCCCCTGATGCCCCCAGGGGGGCCCCACCACGCCCAATCTGTGGGACTATCTATGACTTATGATGGGGCCCCCATATGGACCTTCCATCTAAAACCTGGGCCCCAACCTACGTTGAAACCCTTTTACTCACATTTTTCGTCACTCTTTTCCCCCTGCCTTTCCGGCTTTTTTTGCCCCTCCTCTAACCTCCCTTTTAAATCATCTCTAACAATTTTTTCCCATTTGAAAACCTTTTGGGTTACATGCCCTTTTTGACAAGTGCTACAAAAACAATTTTTATTTTTTATTTTTATTCCTCCCCCGGAGGTTATGGATCGCCCGAATTGTGTGGTTTCGTCACCTCTTTACAGGCCCTTGTGTGTGTTGTCACGGGCTATTTCATGGCCTGCCCCAGGGGCGCAAGGGCCGCGCAAGGGCCCTGGGAGGAGGGGCCCCCAGCGCACCCCTTACTAACTGGGGACCTTCACACAGACACACCGGGGGAGAGCATGAAGTGAAAAGCATTACCGCTCAAAATGCTACAAAAAAACAGCCTTTGCTACAGTCTCGCAGATCGTTTAATTACAAGCTGCACAAAACATTAATTTTAAATGAAAACTCAAAGAAAGGCGGCGGGATTTCGTTTGTCCACTGATTTGCGCTTCCCCCATCCACGCGCACGAAAGCCATCACCACAAACATTCCCTAGACAGTTCCCAGATTATGACAATAACCCGGAGAGCGGCGAACAGGGGTTTTAATACGAAAAAAGCAGCCCCGGGGGCCCCAACATCGGGCCCCCCACGCCAAGACCCCCCGCATAACCCCCCGAAGGATTCCAGTAGGAGGAACTTCTCCCAACAAGTGTGGGGGGGGCAATATTCCGCACCCACCATAGCGACATTTTCCGCTAAGCAATTTCGTTTCAGCAAACTTGGTGTCCGAATTGAAAAGCTAGAAAAAATACAAGTGGGTTTTCCTCCAAAAGTTGTTTTGTTAAAAGAAATAGCCCAAAAAAATAAATGCACTCCCCAACCTCCAGCACCAGGATAAGGGATTCTTGCACATTTCTTCGAAATTAAATGAACGGGGTCAAATAGCCAAAAGTACCTAGTTGTCTTGTTTTACTAATAAGGCCTGGGGGTTGGTGTGGTGTGGTGGGGGTGTGGGTGTGTGGGGGTTTTTGTGTGGTGTGGGGGGGTGTGTGGTGTGTGTGTGGGGGGTTTTGTGGTGTGTTTTGGTGTGTGGTGTTACGGCGTGAATTGTAGGCCCCTACGTGTGGCCATGAAAATGTTCTTTTTTAGTTTTATTTGTTTTAATGTACCAATGAAAGGGATGCTGCCAATTTCCCAAAATGGACTAATATTTGCGATACTTCCCGGGTAAATGCATTTTCAAATCCAGAAGGAATACAGAACAAACAATTGCCAATAAAAAATCAAAGGTTTTAAATAAACAACCACAAGAGGGCATGAATGAAAAGAGACAATAAACTATAATTGGTTACACTTGACGGGTTTAATTACCTGAACACAAATCTAGAGCCCATAGGCCAAAATAGGCCTATTGCAACCCCAAACATGACCCTACTGAACCCGGGGGAGGTCGCTTCTCTAATGCATTCATTTTTTTTCTTGTCCAATTTTCGTTACCCCAAACCCAGCGACCCCCACCCCCCCCCTGTGCTAATATAGACCATCCGTAATTGTACACAAAATTTTTTGAGTTTATTTATTATTTAAAGTTTTCTATAATTTTGCCTGCATCGGGGACAAACAGATTAATGTGCGAGGTTTCATTGTGCACCGGGAAAAAGGGAACCCCAGACGGTCTGAATCGGCCCCCTTCCTTCACTTCCACATCTCCCGCTGTTGGGGAGGGAAAGCACACTTCTTTTGTTCTTTATTTTTTAAAATTTTATTAAATCTTTTACAAACACCCCGACCACTGTCACCCCCAAGGGGTGAATATTTTCTTCATAACGGCACATTACGAATCATTGGGTTTATCTCCCTGTCGTTGCTATGCACGCCGCTGACACGACATAAACAAAAGCAGAAAATTTACCCTGCTCCGATTGAAAAACCTTTACTACATACAAGCATCTCCCACAGAAACCGACCAGTCTTTTGCCCTTTTTTTAAAATATCGCCAACTTATTCTTTTTCCGGTATTGGGTGATAGGGCCACTATTTCCTTTATTTACTGAACTGACAACCTCGACGTTTCACCCTGCCCTTTCTCCGTTCTGTTTGCCGTACCTCCGGGTCCGGGAAATCACTTTTTTTTTTGGGTATAATGGTGCCACTGCTACCTTTATCTTTCTGACACGACAACCCCCGGACTTCGCCTCTCCATTTCCGCTTTTATTCGTTTAACACTCTACCTCGCGGCTCCCGGGAAAAATTATATTTTTTTTTTGTGAACCTAATCGACGGGAATTTGGGACCCGACTATTTAACAACGCGTAAAACGTTATGCGATATCGGGAAACCCTACATGAAAACCACACCGTTTGTTTTGCAAATTCTTCTAAACAGTTAAAAAAAACACCAAATGAAACTGCTATTTTTTTGGGCTTTTAAAATTTCACCTCTCTACTTTTTAAGTTTTGTAGGATTGTACTATTTGAAAAAGAAATCCCCCCAATAAAAAACCTGCACCAGTTATTTGGGTATATAAGGGAACATATCCTCATACATCATAGCCTTCTTTTTCACCTGAATGGCGCGAAGTTTTCAATAACGGGCCCGAGGTAAAGACTGTGGGTTTCTATTTGGAAAGGGCTTGGTCTGTTTAAAAACTAAAAAAAATAAGTCACATTTGCCCTGGGTTTTCCCTATGGACCCCGCGGGGCTCGGTTGTAATGATGGTTATTTGGGGCTTAAGGACGCTTAATGAGGATTTAAATCCCATTTAATCCTTTAAATCTTTAAAAATTAAATTTCCACTTTAAAAAAAATCATGAAAAAACTTTTCGAAAAATTTAGTTATTTTGATTTAAAAAATTTAAATCCCCATTTAAAATGGGGGTTTATTCCCTCTTTTAAACCGATTAAAAAGTTTCCCCTGTCTGTAACCTTTTTAAACGAATTTAAAAAAATCCGTCGTTCAAAGATGCCTTGGACCACACATGGCGCCAAACCCGTGCTCTTTGTCAGTGAGAAAAGATGTCGGCACTTCCTGTTGATTTTCACAGAAAGTTTTGCTTAATTTAAAGTCCCTAAGCGACTATAAATGTTGTGGCTTCCATATATTGATGTAAAGTGCCCCACGAAGTAATTAAGCACAACAAAGTTACTCCACATCACCCTTTCACCAGTTCGTTTTTCTAAGCTAGGAGGGTGCTAACTAGCATTTGAAAGAACCAGACCCAAAGGGGATTTACCAGCCTTGAGTCCCTGAGGGGAAATTTATTTTCGGGCTGAAAATAAGCTTGTGTCCCAGTATTCCCCCGGGGGTTTGGCGACCACGCCCCCACGCCTTATTTGGGTCACTCAGCACGCGTCCTCAGTCCAATCGCAATGCTTATTTTCCCCAGACTTTTAATCGCATTTAAGTGAAATTGCCATTATACACGTCGCAAAATAACTCTTAATCCGATCTACTTTAAAACCGATCTATTAGATCCGATTCAAAACATCATGTACACGTAGCAAAAGTTGCCTTGTATCAGCTCAGATCAGTCGGTGATTTTTCTCTGACCTCTACCATCAACAAGGTATTTGCCCACAGAATTGCTGCTCACTGCCATGTCTACATGCAAAAATGCACTGAGTTGCCACCAATGTATTGGCTGATTTAGAAATTTGCCCAATGAGCAGTTGTAACAGGTGTTCCTAATGTATTGGCTGGGGAGTGTATATCCCATGGGAGTTCACATATATGCATCAGAGTGGTCTAAATGGGGTGCTGACACAAAAGACATCTACTATGATTTTGAAAGGGGTGTATTCAAAACAATAGTGTGACCCACACCTCCACCTTGGCTGGGAATCTACCGCTATATGGGGGGTTTTAGTCTGGCTAAGTTTGGGAACCCCTGATTTAAAAATACAATGCTCATGCACAATAATTTGCTCCTTAAATAATAGGCTAAACTAAAAAAAACTTTTTTGAGAAAGGGCTTCTTGTGGCGCATTAAACCAGGGGCTCATCCCCCTGTTTCCAAAAGCATCACTGAACGCTTGGAGAAAGCTGTTCTACCTGATACTTGCTGATGAAAATAAATCGTGTTCAATAACATATACATTGTTAATTCAGTTAAAGATGATTTGAGATTTATGAGCATGATATTTTGGGTTTTGTTATACGTAAGTGTGCACTAGTTGGCATCCATTACGCAAACACCCGAGTAAAGGCTATAACATTTTTTGGTACACTTTAGAATAATGGATGCAAAAAAGCATTATAAAAAACTTTAAAAAAAATAACTATGATGAAAAAAAACATTAACAAACGTTTGTAAATGACTAGAAATGTAAACAAATGCTTGTAAATGACCAGGAAATGCTATGTTAATATTTTATATTTATCAAACATTTACAAGTTGCTTGTAAATGAATAAAATACTCTTTTATAAGGTGTGTAAAATCTTGCAGATATCATTTGGTAGATTTTTTATAAGCATTAATAAAGCTTGGGTTAATAATAAAAACATTTTTTAATGTTTTATTCATCATTATTTTAATATTTACGAGCCCTTTACAAGGAACATTATTATAAAGTGTTACCCAAATTTTTAAAAAAAGGTGGGGGTGTGCGTGTTTGCGTGTGGCGTGCGGTTGTGTGTGTGTGTGTTGGTGTGTGTGTTGTGTGTGTGTGGAGAGAGAAGAGAGGGAGAGGGAGAGGGAAAAGGAGAGTGTTCTCAGTCCTGTGGGGTGTTCCTCATCTATGCATATTCAGTAATCATGTTACTGTCTGTTTCCCAGCCTGAAGGGATTAATCTAAGAGGGGATCTGCTGCTATCTGGTCTCTGCTCTGACCTCACCATATCTACACTCCTGGGAAACCCCCTGAGGAGAGAAGGAGGGGCAACGATTTTTGTTCTACTCTTAACATCAAGACTGCAGACTGGAGACACTACAAGTAAGTCACATTGTGTGTGTGTGTGTGTGCGCGTGCATGCGTCGTGCGAAAGCAATCCTTTTACAGGTGACAGTCACGTTGTTGATGTGTTAGGTTGTCTAACTGTATCCTGATGTCCTCTCCCAGGGTGCAGTACTGTCCAGGTGTGTGTGTAGTGTTGAGTTGCAAAACTGTATCCTGGTGTCTCTCCCAGGTGCAGTACTATCCGGGGTTGTGTGTAGTTTGAGGTTGTCTAACTGTATCCTGATGTCTCTTCCAGGCGTAAACTGCGCCTGTCAGATAAAGCGTCTCCTATCTGGCCTCTGCCCTGACATCACACACATCACGTCTCACACATGCAGCTGACTATGCCCCCTGATACAGCAGAGGAGATTCACCTGGGGCCTCAGCAGTGGACATTATTTTCTGCTATTTGTCATCAAAACTGCAAACTGGAGAAACTAAAAGTAACCCCACTTCACTGTGTGTTGTGTGTGTGTTTTGTGTGTGTTGTGTGTGTGTGTTGTGTGTGTGTGTGTGTGTGTGTGTGTGTGTGTGTGGGTTGTGTGTGTTGTGGTGGGGTCAGGGCTTAACACTAAACACGCCAGCTAGCCAAATGCGGGTGAATACGGCGTTGGCTAGTAGATACCGAAGGTTCACTACCCATCTGGCGGGTCCTTTACTATTCGGGAATGAGGCACCGCATTTTGTAGTTTTTTTTCCTCGGACCGTCTTTGCTACAAAAGCAATACAATGCGATTTCGCGAGCCTACAATACCCATGAAGCACCTGTGTCACGTGTCACCTGTGTCTCACGCACGGCAAGAATTTTATTTGAGCGACTAGTCTTGCGAAGAGGATAGGAGTGGCAAACGACTACCGGCGTATCAGCGTGCTTTGGAAATGCACTGAAAACCTTTTCGTGAAAATAAAGTAGCGAAGTTTTATTCAACTGACTGTTTTTCAATCTGTCATTATTCAACACTTAGTAGTAGTGGAATTAAATGACCAGGGGAGAGGAAAACACGCCAGCCTGTCTTGTGAAAGTCCCCGAGAACTAAAGCGCAGTGATAAGACAAGGACAACATACGGCTTAAAATGTTCATTTAAATTGTTTTCTAATTTTTTTGCCTGTATGTTTTCATAAACCCTTTAAAATTCCTTCCATGTTTCTTGTGCTGTTGTTCCCGACGTCAAACCGGCTAAAACAACGAGCAGTACTGTTCCTTCCAGACTGCACTAAAGCACGTCCTTTGCCCCCTTTCGCCTTGCGTCCGGGTTTATTTTTAAACAACTCAATATTAAACGAAATGAAAGGAAGTCATAAACCCCTTCTGTAGTTACCGCATCTGCGTGCGCTTTTTTATGGATACTATAAAAACTAAATTTCCCGAGGAGGTGTTTTCCAAAATCCATGACCGAGGACAGGCGAACTTGGCAATGACTTTTTCCCCCGTGGTGTAGTCTACGTAGAACGCCGGTATACGGAGTATACCTACTTCAAAATTTCAGGCATTTCAGTATACCCCCTTTAAAAATTTAAATTGATCCTTTATTTAGAATAGCACAAATACCGGTATAATACAGTATACCCACTTCAAAAAATGTTAAAATATACAGTATACCCACCCCAAAAAAAGTAGACTACACCACTGTCTTTTCCAATCTACTTGCGCATAAATTTGGACGCAACCTCCACAGATTGGCCTATAGATATGAAGAAAGTGCCTTTCAAAATCAAAGGCAAAAAATATTTTGCTCTCGTGTAGCGTACATTTGTGCCCTTCCACAACACTGTGCTTGGTGCTTCTGCATGGTCAATATAGGCTATGCCATTCCTCAGATCAGTATATCTGTTCTTTCCATAGTATCCCATGCATGGACCAGTTAAAGGCCTAGCAATTATAGGCTAATTTTAAGTTATTATATTACACATATTACAATTACTTATTATATTTATATATTTATATTAATATTATATTATATTATTATATTAGCATTACATTTTACAGCCTATTATAAAATTCTTAAACTGCTATGATGGTTAAGAAAATTGTGGCTAGTGAAAGGCCCAAATGGCTAGTGAGTCAGGAAAAACCACTAGCCAAAAGGGGCTGGTAAGCGAAAAGTTAGTGTAAAGCCTGGGGTTTTGTGTGGTGTGTTGTGTGGTGTGTGGTGTGTGTGGGTGTGTGTGTGTGTGTGGGTGTGTTGTGTGTGTGTTTTGTGTGTGGGTGTGTTGTGGTGTGTGTGTGTGTGTGTGTGTGGTGTTGTGTGTCCTGGGGGTTGATGTGCGGGTTGTCTAACTTATCCTGATGTTTTTCCCCCCAGGCTGCAGTACTGTCCAGGTGTGTGTGTGGTGTTGAGGTTGTCTAACTGTATCCTGATGTCTCTTCCAGGCTGGATGACTGTCACCTGTCAGATAAGAGCTGCTCCTATCTGGCCTCTGCCCTGACATCACACACATCACGTCTCACACAGCTGCAGCTGACACAGGACCTGTTGGGATATGGCCTGGAGGCCCAAGCAGTGGACATTTTATGTCCTGCTGTTTGTCATCAAAACTGCAAACTGGAGAAGCTAAAGTAAGCATCACTGCAAGGTGTGTGTGTGTGTGTGGGGTGTGTTTTTGTGTGGGGTGGTGGTGGTGTTATGGTTGGGTTTAACGTAAACATATGTCATTTATGTCTTATACACACACTCAAAAGAGGTGCTATATACACACCACACCCCCACACACACACACACACACACACAGCCATCATTATGGTTGCTCTGAGTGTGTGTGTGTGAGTGTGTGTGCGCCGCGTTGTGTGTCTCATGTTGTTTTGGGAAAGGGTTTGTAACAGCTTTTTAACGTGATGTCTCTCCCAGGCTTTTATGACTGTGTGTGTGTGTGTGTGTACTTGTCTGTGTGAATGCATTCCTGTTACAGGTGTGTGTCCGTGTTGATGTGAAGGTTGTCTAACTGTAACCTGGTGTCTCTCCCAGCTGCGGGTACGGGCCAGGTGGGGTGTGTAGTTTTTGAGGTTGTCTAACTTTTTCCTGATGAGTCCCCTTCCAGGCTGGAGAGGTGTCCCCTGTCAAAAAGAGCGTCTCCTACCGGGCCTCTGCCCTGACATTCACACACACGTCTCACACAGCTGCAGCTGACATGGGGGATATCACCTGGAGACCTCAGCAGTGGAAATTTATGTTCTGTTGTTTGTCATAAAAACTGCAAACTGGAGAAGCTACAGTAAGTATCATTTTCAGTGTGTGTGTGTGTGTGTGTGTGTTGGTGTGTGTGTGTGTGTTTATGATGACCTCCCCACCTGACTTGACTACAGTAGAGCGTTTACTGTCCTGGAGTTCACACTCACATACACACACACTCACTAAAAAGAGGTCTAAACACACACACACAACACACACACACACACACACACAACACACCACACACACCCACACACACCCCACAACACACACACCACACACACCACACACACACAAAACCTGTAAATGACCGCTTGAGGGTATTGGGCTTTTATTTTGAAACGAACCAGGAGGCGCACATGCGCAATTGAGGATGCCAATATGGCGGCCTCCTAGAATGAATATATGCGAGTTATTCATTGCTTTTTTGTCAAGATGCACGGGAATCAGCGTGCACACCGACTTGTGGCGCTTTTTCCACCCCTTTTGAGATGGCTTTCGTGCCATTCTGATGGACTCTCGTTGGGATTATCGTATACACTGGTTGTCCCCCAGTTGCCTTTCGCATGACTCTCGGATGGATTATCGTAAACAGCTACTTGCAACCCTTGGAAAGTGAGCGGGGTATTCACTGTTTCCATGTTTTAAATCAATGTTGTAAACCGCTGAATCATCAATAGCGTTATGATGAGAATATTGTGTATGTTACTTTATTTGGATTCCTTATATGTAAACCATGATTCATGACGATTTTGGAGTATGTTTTGCCTACAATGAGCTTAAGATTTTGTATTTGTTATTGGTGTGTATTTGAGAACTGTGTTTTTGTATTAAATTTTAGTTTCACGGTGCTGAAGGAGCAACAATAAAAGTTGAGAGAGGCACCCGTTTTGAGACTCCAAAGGCTTGATTCCCGGGCCACCCTAGTAACAGAGAACGAAAAGAAAAAAACGTTTGACTTTTGGTTCTCTAAAGGTTGGGGTTATTACCAAAACCAAAATCTACCACTACAAACGTTCCCTTTGGTTACAGTAAAAACCAAGCACCATTGGTTCCGGTTCGGTTCTGGATACGTTTTCGGATACGTCATTTTTGGTTCTGTTTCGGTTCTCACTGGGTTGCCCAGGAAAGTTTAATTTAAGTTCCCAGAACGATATATTGTGTTCCCATTCCATTCCCTCGCCGTTCTTCACCGTACCTTTATTGCTTTTCATGTTTTTTTCCCTCATCGTTCTCATATGGTTCCCATAACCTTGATGGTTACATTATAGGTCTGTCACGTCTGGTTCCGTAGACGTGCTCCTGATTTTCCCCCAACTTTGTTTATACTGGTTTGTTCAAAGCATAAGCAATGATGGACTGTCCACCCGATTAAATCATATACGTCTACATATTAGTAACAGTATTTCCTCCAGATTTTATCATGAACACAATCTTTTTTATTATTTTTTATTCCATTTCATTTCATTCTCAACTGGTTGGGTGATCTAAGGTTGGCTGTGCACACAACATCACACAAAAGATGTTTTGAGTGAAAGAAATTACTTGAGAACTTGTTACACCTTTGCCGGTAACAAGCGGGGCCCTCACAACAATCTGTCCATCAGCGCTTTGCCAAACCTAATTACTTTAGGGCTGGTTATATCATGACTCAATTTGCTTGCACCTGAAAAACTCCTAATCAATCTGGTCACAGTACTCTCTTGGCCTGATATAAACCTGGACTGTCACAGTGCTTTAAATATTTTCCGCCTGCCTGCCGGCTGGCTGGTCAGCATGGCACAGCATAGCGCTTGTTTACTTGCTTGCAAGCAAGCTAAAGGCGCTTTTGGCTTATGGCATTTTTAGCTACATCTTTTGCCCTTTCTTTTTGAGCTAGTCAGTAACAGCACATGTACATTGTTTGCTCCATTGGTGCACTTGATGTTTTTCAAGCAAGCTAAAGGCGCTTTTGGCTTATGCATTGTAGCTACATCTTGTGCCTTGCTTTGTGAGCTAGTTAAATAACAGCACATATTACATTGCTTGCTCCATTGTGCACTTGATGTAGATGTAGGTTATATTTAAACTTCATTAAGGAAAACATTGGTTTAATTCCACTAGATTGTGGTCATACAGCTCAGCTGATATTTCTCTCACATTGTGGTGCAGTACAAGCATAGAATGATGTATAAAATATAGACATTTTTTCATGTTTCAACAACTTAAAACATTATCTTAAGAAAAGCAGTGTGGCAAACTGATGCCAGGCGCAGGGGGTTTCAGTCATGGTGGAGGATGGGGGTGCTTAATTACCATGATCAGGGTACCTCAACTATGGTGAGAGATAGGGGGCAGGACCAAAAAACATTCACAATAATAAACAAGGTTGGGGAACTCAGGAGCATGTCTAAAGAACCAAAATGCAACCCCCAAAAGGTTAAGGGAACCATATGGGAATGGCAAGGGAACAAACATGACAATGAACAGGAAAAAAAGGACGGTGAGAGAACAATAAGGGAACGGAATGGGAACTACCATATAACATTCTAGGAACGAAAATTAAACTTCCTGCCAACCAAGTGAGAACGGAAAAAAAAACCAAAAATGACTCTCTTGGGAACGTACCCAGAACTAAACTGGAACCCAAAGGGGTTGTGTTCCAGGAACCTTTTTAGAACTAAAAATTTAGTAGGCAGGGACGGAGTGGGGAAGTATTCCCACGGGAGAATTTTTCCCTTAGCGGCCCTTTTCACCCCCCCACCAACACCAAAAAAAAACAACAACAAAAAAACAACGCGATCAACATGGTTCCCTAACCAAAAAGACAAAAACCACGAAATCTGCAGTCGAGGTCTACTACATGTGGACATTAGTGTTGTCAAAATAGGGTCATTCAAGTCAAGTCAAGTAAAAGTCAAGTCAAGTTTTTTTGTCAAATTTCTTTACATGCACGGTCATCCAAAGAATTGAAATGCGTTTCTTGCTCTCCCATGCAACATAGACTAATCTAGGTAAGGACATAGACAGTTTTGACAAGACAGTACTCATACATGGAATAGGGCAGTAAGGACGTAGACATTGCTCATACAGACATTTAAAGTGCAAGACTGGACAACAGAAGACTTGTAGAGAACATACATTAAGAGGAGGTATTTTGGTTTTTCTTTTCCTAAAAGTCCTTTATAGCGTTCTGACATAGTAATAGTAGCATTTGAAGAATAAAAATTTAAAAAAGGTTTTTTATTAACACCACCAGCAGTATGTGGGTTGTGGGTTTGTTTTGTGTTTGTGTGTGCGTGTGTTTGTGTGTGTGTGTGTGGGTGTGTGTGTGTGTGTGTGGGTGTGTGTGTGTGTGTGTGTGTGTTTAGTGCAGGTAGAAAGTGCGGTGTGCGTCTGTGTGTGTGTACCTGTGTATGTGTGTGTGGGCGTGTGTGTGTGTGTGTGTGTAGGTGTGGTGAGTATGAGTTGTGTGTCAGTGTGTGTATTTTGGGTTTAGTGCAGAAAGTGCAGTGTGCTTGTGTGTGTGTGTGTTGTGTGTGTGTGTGTGTTGTGTGTTTTGTTGTGTGTGTGTGTGTGTGTGTGTGTGGTGTGTGTGTGTGGTGATGTGTTGTGTGGGTGTGTGTGTGTGTGTGTTTTGTGTGTGGGGTGTGTATTTTTGAGTTTAGTGCAGGTTTGAAAAATTCAGTCACAGATGTAGTTTCAGGTGGAGTGTTCAGTCGCAGATATGGTGGTGGGGATGAGGGGGGGGAGCGTTGTCAGTGGCCTGGCTGGCTAAAAGGCTGACAGTGAAGGGAGAGTGGGTTGAGTGTTCAGTAACTTGATTGCTTGATGCATCGTGCTGCTTGTAAGCCTGGTGGACGGGAACGGAAGGCGCCTGTACCTCTTTCCAAGAGGCAGGAGGCGAACAGTTGTGTGCAGGTGGGGTTGTGTCTTTGATGATCTCAGTGCTTTTCGGGTGAGGCGTGCGGTGTAAATGTCCTGCAGGAGGGAGTGGTACTCCAATGAACTTCTTCGCTGTGTTTCACCCCAAAACGCTGGGGGTCTTCCTGTTTTCTCCGGTGCAGCTCCACGCCAAATCTCCGTATCATCCCGCACGACCATCTCAGAATTGGCAGAAAAAAAAACAAGGAGGTTCACACATGTCCCAATAGAAAAGTGCAAAATTATAGCTCTCAACTCCTCATAGTTTTTTTTCTTAAAAATGTTTTTGTCAGTACCCCCGCCCCGTTTTGGGAAAAAGAGTTTTTCAGAAGCCCCTTTCGTTTTCCCCTATCCAAAAAAACTGCTTTAAAAGTTTCCCTTC
>NW_026945905.1:0-27022 GCF_034702125.1 Engraulis encrasicolus
ACCCACTACAGTCACACAATGGTACAAAGAAATTTTCAGTATTTTGCCACACGAAAGACTGATGGCTCTGGCCAAGGGGAAAGAAAGTCTGTTTAACAAAATATGGTCCCCCTTTATAGACTATCTTCCAGAAGATCTGAGTTCTATTCTCTTGAGAGGGGAGTTGAGTGAGTTCTGGTCACAGACCAGGCCTAGATCTCCCTCATAACCTGATCATGAGATGCCTGTTCATGTTTGTGAAAACAATGTGCTCCTGTGATGTTGCTGTGGACACACCTCCTTTTCTTTTATTTGTCCTCCTTTAATTTATTTTTCATTTATGTCTCTTTATCTGTGGTTGCTCTTTTTGGTGTTGTTTATTTCTTATTTTATTATGCTGTGTATTATTTATTTATGTACTTGTATTTTTGTTTGCGCCTGATAGCTGTCGATTGGGTGGGGGGGTGGGAGGGGAATGTTTTGTAAGTTGCTGTGTGATAAAAACAATAAAAAAGTATGTCAAAAAAAAAAAAACATGATGTACTGTATCAGTTGCAGTTCATGCAGAAATAGTTAGTGAGAGGGTCTGAGGCAGTGTTGTCTCTATTGGACTCGGCTCACTTTTTAAGCTTGACCAGAGCATGGGGTAGACTGGGGCCCTGATGCCAGATGCTCACATTAAAGAATGCATGAGGAGATCCAAAAAACGAGAGAGGAGAGGAGAGGAACATCCCTGTCAGGGCTTATGAGGTGATGCGGAGAGTTAAGACTAGTCTCTCTCTCTCTCTCTCTCTCTCTCTCTCTCTCTCTCTCTCTCTCTCGCTCGCTCACACACACACACACACACACACACACACACACACACACACACACACGCACACGCACACGCAAACACACACACACGCTGCCAAAATCTCGAATATTAACATGACAGGACTCAAAATATACATAGTATGTTGTCGTTTGCACTTCTGGGTTTATCGGCCTTCTAGTTTTGGGCATCATACATTGTAAGGGGGGAAAGTCAACTGAGGGAAAAGTTCAACTCCAAGGAAATTCTCTGAAAAACATCTTTCTAGGCTTTAATAATTCAACATGTTTCCAAATGTAATATTTACAGAAAAATGTTAACTCACCATGATTTTAATGTTAACATACAGACACACTCTCTCTCTCTAACACACACGCACGCACAAAGTGAGCACATACACACACACACACACACACACACACACACACACACACACACACACACACACACACACACACACACACACACACACACACACACACACACACACACACACACTCCACGCACACTCAGGGGCTAAAAAGAATTGGGTGTGAGAGTGAGCAGAAAATGCCATTAGGCCCTTCCATTGTGGGAAGCTCCCTCTACATCCCCCAGGAGTCCACGATGCCGAACTACAGTAGGCTATGCACACATAAATACACCCAGTTAGCCCGCTAGCTCTACCCGAAGCCTCCCACACAGTAAAAAATACATAGTGTAAACTGAACACTTACAGATTACTCTGGTACCAAATATACTCAAGAAGAAGTCAAGTCAACTCTCTAGGTGTTGAATTAACATTTTCGCTTTTTTTGTCGAGCAAGACCACTGGGGCTGCGTTGCCGCTTCGTGAGGCTCTCTGCTGAGACGCAGCGGTTCATCTCCGCAGCTTGTCATAAATTGATTTCACACGCCATCTGCACACAGTTTATTTTGCCATGTTGATGGTTGATGGGAGGGCCAGCCTCTTAATTGCGCCACTACTTATCCAATGAATGATGGAGAGAAAGAGAGTGATATAGAGTGATAGAGAGAGAGAGAGAGAGAGAGAGAGAGAGAGAGAGAGAGAGAGAGAGCGGGAGAGAGAGAGAGATGAACTACTGACACTGCCAGGCTACCTTGCCTTGCTGCTACATGCGCAAAAGTGCATAAAATCTAGAACGTTCTGTTCTGCGTGTAATACACAAAGAGCACCAACACAGCACAGAGCATTGAGCAAATCAGGCCCTCCTTCAAAAAAACATGTCACACACACACACACACACACGCACGCATGCACGCACACACACGCACACACACTCTCGCACACACACACACACACACACACACACACACACACACACACACACACACACACACACACACACACACGCACGCACACACACACACACACACACAGTTGCTTCTGAAGTTGCAGTTGATTAATGCGTCCTTATAAATGCTGACACAATGTGTTCTGCTCTCCCCATCGTCCCAAGATGTAGGATTAAGAAGATCCACATTTAGAACAGGGGAAGGTTGTTGCTGCTGGTTGTTTCAACATGCCGGCTGATGTTGAGAGAGAAAAAACACAAGTGGCCATGCAATACCAGCGACATGAGGAGGTGAGCTCGGGACTTAAAGGCCCAACAAGAGCAACACTTCCTACCCAGACGTTTACTCCGGCGAACTCCAGCCCTGTGTAACCGCCTCAGGTGTCCTTTCGAGAAACCCAACACTGATTGGGACAGTGGCAGCGTGGTGTCCCCTTTCAGGATAAGGCATTAGTTCGGGACGCGGTCCAAAAGACCAAAATTACCGGGGGGGGGGGGCATATAAATTGGCAAACGAGGTCAATTTTTAATGTTATGAATATATAATAGGAAAAAAACAAATATATCATGTCGCGGTTAGAAATTGGCCTGGCCCCTGTCTAGAGCCTCCTCCGAAAGTCCCCATAAAGGGATGGGCACAGGGCCTTGTCAAGGGCATAACTATGGCATGCTCTGCAGGCGCGTTACCATCCCCAAAACGAAAATAAAATTAGAATTCCAATAATTTCTGATTCAGTTGAAAAGAACTGGAATGTCTCAACTATGGTAAGTTATCAAAACTGCCATTACATTGGGAAGTCAAGCTATTAGATGGGAAATATCCTAAAATCGTGTGAGCTTCTGAGGGCCTGTGGTGGATAATCATGGCTGTCTTGATCCACCATTGGACCTTGCCCTTGCTACAGCTACACAAGGTCCATTCTATCTACTGCACTAGCCTAAGTAGGTTGACTACTACACCTGAACTAGGCCATGTTTCTTTCCATTACTGGTACCGTGCGCACAAAAAAGCACACACATATACACACATCACATGACACACACACACACACACACACACACACACACACACACACACACACACACACACACACACACACACACACACACACACACACACACACACACACACACACACACACACACACACACAGCCTAACCTCACCCAAGTGGCACACACTGTGTTCTGTGTGCAAAACAACACTGTATGACTTGTCTAACTTTTTTTAAATAAGGAAATTGGAAAAGAAATGAGGCGGTGGTTTGAATATTTACTGGTCGCTTGTGGAAAAATACCCACTGCAGGTCTCTCACAAACATGCACACACACATGCACACGCACAAGCACACACACACACACACACATGCACAGACACACGCACACGCACACGCAGGCACACACACACACACAAACACACACAAAGTCACCACTGAAGGGGGCCAACAATGAAGCCTTTAAGTACAGCAGGAGCTCAATAGCATGTCTGTTTAAAACACACGGTGGCCAAAATGCACATGAAGCCCATAGGTAGGTATAAGCAGGGGAGCTGACAGGGCCGGCGACCAAGGGGTCAGTTATCCTGGGCCCAGGGGAAAGGGGGGGGGGGGGGTCTCATTATATTGTAGTGCAGTGTTTCTCAACCTTTTTCTTAGGCGAGGCACCCTTTCAATTCATGAAAAATCTGAAGGCACCCCAAACCAACAAGCCGTAACATGGTATTGCATCCGATACCACACAAGCTTAGATAAGTAACACATTTGGAGACGTTCAAAGTTGCAGCTTTATCTCTGACAGGCTATGTGTAGGCCATACTGGGGTGACCTAAATTTACTTTATTGTGTAAATAGTGAATGAAAAGTGTAAACGTAAATGACACTGACTAAGCATTAATTTAGACAAATATGTATTATATTACATAAGTTATTTATCTATTTAGGTAAATTTCACATACCGTCAGTCACGTTTCCGTGGCACCCCTGAGGGCGGTGTGCGGCACCCCAGGGTGCCACGGCACCCCTGTTGAGAAACACTGTTGTAGTGTATTGTGTGTGGAGGGGGAAGTCGATGACTTTGTCCCAGGCCCGGCCAAAGCTGTGGAGGGCCCTGAGGAACAGCATGGGTGTGGAAATGTGTGTGTGTGTGTGGGGGGGGGGGACTGAGTCACCAAGGTGGGATGTATAAGGGGGCCACATACAGAGTTCTGGTGTTTTTTAATAGTAGCTATAGTAGACAGTAGATGTATTATATCATAAAAGGGGTCGATTGCAGCTGGTTGCACCTACAGTAAGGCCCAGAATTTGGAATTCGGTGCTACGCCCCTGGCTATGAGGCAATGATTAAAGAGAACCCAACCAGTGCGTCGTCTATCCCCAATATATACAGTATGAGGTAACGTTAAAGGCTGCTCGATAAAAAAAGTCCTAGAAAGAGGTCATGGACCCACACTCTTTAGTGGGCGTTCAGGTTTGATTAATAGCTTCATCTGAAGGATGAAAAGCCAGACGCTGAAGACGCAAGAATACAGTACAAAGAAAAAAAAAAGATGGTGGTTCACTCCTGAGCGGAGGATCAAACAGCCACGCGTCTCTGTTTACTCCCGCAGCTCGGATTAATGGGCCTCTTTTGACCCTCGCGAATGTAGCCGTTCCTTACCAAGGGCCAGACATCCATTCGAAGCAAATTACCGATATGACAGCTAGGGCTGTTTTATGGGAGCCAAGACACCTTGTAAACACTGTGATTGTGCCAGGGGGGCCTGGCAAGCGCCACAGTTTCCACATTACGGGTCCGAAAAGACGGTGGAATATATATGTCATTATGACATTACATCTGACATGGCATCAGCAGCAGGGGTAAATGAGTACTTATCTGTAATGAGACTGTCTGTTCCTCTCAACTCGCTCTCACGCTTTGGTCTGGGAATGAAGTCGATATCAATCTCTTGCCGACATTGATGCTCATCCTCACACAGGCACGCACGCACGCACACACACACACACACACACACACACACACACACACACACACACACACACACACACACACACACACACACACACACACACACACGGACATGTGTATGTGCACACAGGCCCAAACACACACGCGCACGCACGCACGCACACATGCATACACATCAAGTAGTTTTACCTTGGCACTGAAATCCTTGCTTCCCAAATCCCCTGTAAAAAAAAACAGAGATGAAGAGAGTGTTCAGAAACAAGATAGCAGATGGCATGTAAACACATAAATAACAAAAGCTTAGGCAAACAGTCTTCAGCTTCCTAACAGAATGTGTGTGGTATGTACAGTAGACAATGCTTAGTTTATTGTAACATATCTAGAACAACTACACAGTGCATTCAGGGAGATTTTGCACAACACACAATCTGATCATCAAAAAGAAATGGCTCTGTTTGTGGTAAATAAATAAATGCCTACACACATACATACATACATACATACATACATACATACATACATACATACATACATACATGCATGCATGCATGCATGCATGCATGCATGCATGCATGCATACATACATACATACATACATACATACATACATACATACATACATACATACATACATACATACATACATACAAACATACATACATACATACATACATACATACATACATACATACATACATACATACATACATACATACATACATACATACATACATACATAAATAAATAAATAAATAGACAAACAAACAAACAAACAAACAAACAAATAAATACATGGGAAATTATGCACAGCAGTTTGATGCACAAGCCCACAGCTTTCAGTCAAGCAATCTAATTGCAAAGATGAAATGGTGTTGTGGGAAGGAGACAGCTGGGTTTTGATTGGCTCCTGCCTTGACTCTTATATTCAATGCTCTGGAACTGGGCAATTTCCAGTGGCAATAACATAGCAATGTAATTTGAGGAGTCTTGCTTTCAGTCCACAGTGGTTGTTTTTGTTATTGGAATCGTAGGATTGTTTTGCTAAACTATTAAACCGTCATCAGCGCACGGAGGGCTGGGTTGCTATGGGTTTTTTTAGGAGGAGAATAAAATAGCAGTGGGCTAAACTAAAGCTTCCCAGGATCAGCTGCACCCCTTTCCCATAACTGAATATAGGCTACCAAATAACTCATACACTGCCATACAATAAAATGCCATTGATTTTCATAGCAGTTGTAAGATGTGCCCTGAACTTGCAGAAATTAATTAACAGTCTGATTCCTGCATCGGCTGTCTCCATTAAGTCAGCAACTTTGGATGGGTGTATGATATTCCCTTAGTTTACATAGGCAGGCTATCTGCAGATTTGAATTTCCTGGTCTAACTTATAACTACACTGTGATCAACCGCTCAGTAAAGGAAGAGAAGGAAACCGATGCGCTATGCCCACAGCCCATGACTCCAAATAGCATCGAATCATGAGTTTGGATGAACTTCTAATTGCTTTGCAGAGCAGCAATCTGAAGATTGCGAGTATTGGAGTAGAGTTAGAAACGAGAATACCAAGTTATCCTCCCCGCGCAAAGGAAATAACTTTTCTGCCCCTGACGCACGGCTATCAGACAGGTGCACACAGGTAAAGAGTCGGACTCACCAGATGAAGTCGGTGCAGTGGCTGCAGAACGTCGGCTGCTTGAAGAACCTCGCGGTAAATTTGTGGTTCTTAACTTCGTGCACATTTTTCTGCCGCAGAGCACCTTTGCGGGCAAATCGGTTCGCCACGACCATAGAGTCGTTATGAATATGATCAGCCATTTCCAAAAAATGCTGTCCCACGTTTCCACAGCGAGTCACCTCCAAAGTGTCTTCACAGGTGTTTTCCCCCCAAACTAACACTGAGAATTTGCCGCCTGTAAGAGAGTCGGAAGGCTACTGTCAACCACAGTGGATTTCCACCAAGCGAAGCGAGCTTCTTGCATTTAAAGTGACGTCAATGGACTTCGTACCCAGTACAGTAAAAAAAATTGTGCGCGCGCTGTCTTCCTCGTGCAAACCTTCAAGACAGCTGCGCCATCATGTGGACAAAAATTATACAAACACAAAATACAGAACATGAGTTACAGTTGGTGGGGGCCTAGTCATTTCTCTCTTCTCCTATATTATTTGTGTAACAAGAAGGCAGCAATTAAATATTACGAATATGTATAGCATGAATAGTAGCCTACATACAGGATTTGCCCTACATATCCTAAAATTTGACATGTTTTGTAACACAATCTTATTACATGTGCAATACAGTTAAGATATATTTTCAGGGGACCTAGTGAAGATGGTCTGTTGTAAAGGAGGACACATTCAATATAGGCCTTTTGTGTAGGCCTACTTAGGACTTTAAAAGATTCATAGTGCCCACTTGAATGACAAATGTTCCCCACTTCTGGTCTACCGTGCACAAAAGGAAGGAGAGTAAAGCATGTTTGGGAATCGGTGTGTAATGAAGGGAAGAGGGAAGCGGTTAGCCTGGTTTTAGCACCCTCATTTTGCAAGAGTAGGGTTGCAGGTTCAATCCCCACCCTGACCCTGCCCTTCAGCAAGGCACCTATCCAGTGCTCCGGGGACTGTAACCAATACCCTGTAATATCCGTGAGTCACTTTGGATAAAAGTGTTGGTTAAGTGTAATTTAATGTACTATGATGTAATGGATTGTGCATCCCTGTGTAAGTGTAGATGTAGCCTAGTGGGGTAGGCCTAGGGGTGGTGGGCAAGAGTGGGGAGGAGTCTGGAATCTACACACATTGGTATCGCACGCACGCATGTGCATCCCCCTCGCAGCACACACACACACACACACACACACACACACACACACACACACACACACACACACACACACACACACACACACACACACACACACACACACACACACCACACACACACACACACACACACACACACAGGGCCGTCGTTAGCCCTATTTTCGTGTGGCTTCAACATCCTTACATCAGTATTAACCACCCTATAATTATTTTGTTATATATATATATACATACATTTTTCCAAAAACAAATGCAGTAAAGCACCGAATACGAGCCACCAAGAAGGCAAGTTAATCTGAATACAAAAAGAAAGACAATATTGTTGCTTGTCTATTTCGACAGTAGGCCTAGCCTCAATTAGGCACCTTACTACCAGTACCATGGTTAACAAACTTAGCGGTGTGGGAAAACACAATGTTGTATTATCATTAGCTTTGGCATGGATGTAGTTCTAGGCTATAAACTCTTCATTGGCTAGATGGATAGTCTATATGAAGATTTTGTTAAAGGGACACTGTGTGAGATTTTAAGTTGTTTATTTCCAGAATTCATGCTACCCATTCACTAATGTTACCTTTTTCATGCACTGATTCTTGAAAGTTTGGCAAAAACATGTCCCTGCAGTAAAATATTAATTCTGATGAAAATCAACTAAATTTTCACAAACAAAATGAACCCAGGTAATGGCCAAGGGGTCTGTCACACGAATACACAGTTGTTTGAAATATTTAAGTGTAATTTTATTACTTTTCATGGCTATAAACCTGTCCACACCCTGTAAAAATGCCTGTCCCAAGGACTGTCATCATCATTTCAATTGACTTAAAATACAAAAATCACTAACAGAATTGAACAATATCACCATGATGTGGAAGACCATATTAAAGTGGTTCTACAGATGTGCACATAGTGGATGTAAAACAATATTTACTATTATTTACTGATTGCTCAAAATGTGTCCAGCATATTGGTCACCACCGTCAGATTTTTTCTAAAAGACAATAAAATCAGGTATGCACAAGGTCATTTTCATTACTGAGGACCCCTTTTCAAACCTTTAGCTCTACTGCCTACTTCACCATCACTGAAGCTCCTGCAAGTTTATTATTTTGTCCTCAATTTGTTAATTTGTTTGGACACTGGTACTGTCCCAACCATAAACTGTCAACACTGTCGGGGGTTTTAATAGTATTGTATTACATTAATGTTAATAAATATAATTTTTTTCAGAAAAGGTATGAAGCACCCAAGAAACAGAGCGAAAATGAAATGGCTAATGTGAACAAACAATGCATAATATTTAAAAGAGTGCTTTTTTTGTCTCACACCGTCAGATGTCACCACCGTCAGATTTTGTTCTGCTCATCATGTTGTTCCATATATTACTAAATTGTGCTGGTTAATGAAACATTACTAGGCATGTTAGTAATAATTGTGATCCAAAATGATACTCTAGCCACCACTGAGGTGCATTTGGAGGTTTTTTTGTCTGAAAACCTGACGGTGGTGACATCTGATGGAGTTCACCAAAAAACACATGTTTTACGTGTTTTTGACATGTTTTAAGAATATGCATACAATAAGTATCTACAGTTATGTTGAATTGTTAAAGTAATTCACTTTAATACAGTAAACATGTGTTTTTACTTCTAATTCTGTCTGCCGCTGTTGACAAAACAAGAAAGAGCCCATTTTATGAAAAATGTTAAACATGGGGAGCTTGGCCAATGCATTCACTGCACAGCCAAGACCTACATATATGATAATACACCTCCTTATTTTGGATTTGAACAACTTAAAAGCTGTTTTTACCACATTGTCAACAACCAGTGGCTTACTTCCTAGATAATCTAACTAATGAAGTAAAAACACATGCTCATACTGTGCACACACAAAAATAAAGTGTTTATGCAAGATGCCATTGACTTGAGAGGGCTATTTATTTTGCTAAATGCAGGTACTAATTAGGCCACTTTCTCCACTCTCAGATTACTGTCACCACCGTCAATTCTTAAGTCACCACCGTAAGAAGGAGTTTTGGACATTTTAAATGAATGTGCTTACAACATTTTCCTTAGGAGTTGTTGAAATATCAAAGTAATAGCCAATTAAAGCCTACACAAATATTTGTGAAATTACAAAAAATTGTTTGTTGTATTTAGGCGTTGAGTAAGCATCGTATGACGGTACATATTTTAAAATTAGAACACATGAAACAGTATTAAAATAGAACAAAAGTGAATTTTCAACATTTAAAGGCATATGTGTGAACCAAAAAATACACGTAAT
Source organism: Engraulis encrasicolus (assembly GCF_034702125.1). Taxonomy (NCBI): domain Eukaryota; kingdom Metazoa; phylum Chordata; class Actinopteri; order Clupeiformes; family Engraulidae; genus Engraulis; species Engraulis encrasicolus. The sequence continues at coordinate 10,157 of NW_026945905.1, forward strand.
CACTTAAAAACTCCAGATACATATGCAACCAAATCAATACAATTTTAATAACTTTTAATTGTGTCTGACGGTGTTGACAAAAAACAAGGTATGATCGGAGAAATGCCTGATTTCTGAAAAAAATACATAATGGGGAGATTGGCCTTGTGCATTTCTGAAAAGCCAAGACCTTAGTCTACGAGGATATACCATATAATTTTGTAATTCACTTTGTTTTTTTCTGTCAACATTACAACCTGTTTTAGCCACTTTCTCAAGAATCAGTGCATGAATGCTTACCACCACCATCAAATTCTAAGTATTCATTATGACTGAAAAAAATGCTCTTTTCTTACATGATCATCATTTTGAATTTCCAGAAATAGCCATTTTTAGCTTAAAAAATGACTTTACGTGGGCCATGCTAGAATATACTAGTTTATTACTTTGTAAACGTTCATGTAAAGATCAAATTTGGCAATAGGCAGCCCAATTTCAATAAGCAGCATTGCAGTACCCTTTTTGACCATTTCCTGCACAGTGTCCTTTAAGAAAGTAGAAGTCAGGGGCAAGAGGACACAGTGGAGGAGGAGAAGATGAGGTCTCGATTGAGGTCAGTAGAACTAAAGATCTACAAACAACAATGTATTTTGGCCACAGTATTGTGCAACTCATTTCTTGAGTTAAATACGTTGCAACTGTTGTAGTTTCAGAATGGTGTGGCAGCTGAGTTTTGCTTTTTTGTTTGTTTTGTTTTAACCCCTTAGCCTATGTTATAATTTTACTATCACCAAAATTATAATGACTATGTCTTAATCTGTTACTTAAGGCTCTCAACACTGCCATAGCAATGTTGTTATGATGTAGTTGAGTATTTTCAGCAAACACACACACACACACACACACACACACACACACACACACCCACACACGAGCGTGCGCGCATACACGCACACACACACACACACACACACACTGACAAGCCAGCACCTGGCTAACTCTTGTATTTTCAAGATGGAATAAGACATACACTCTACAATGTGGAGATGTGCAATTGCATTTGCAAGAGAGCACATGGGCTCACGTCTTTTGTGACATTCAGCTGTCACTGATCACATCACTGTCACCCAAAGGGGAATTGTGCATGTGCACGTGCACACATATGAGAGAGTGCGTGTGCATGTGCATGTGCATTGTACATGCATGAGTAGGTCCTACTTCACAGAAATGTTCAATATTTGCACAATCACATGTGCATTGAAATCTGAAAAGCATCAAAATGCCTTAGAATAAATAACTTCAATGTGTAAGATTCCGTAACATAATGCATTGTGATTTTCTGAAAGAAAGAAAAAAAACTATCAAAGAACAAGTGGCTATGACTTCCATATGAATACTTTTGATTAGGTATTGATTTTCATAGGATGAGAAAGAGCCTTTGGGGAAATCATGTTTGCCTATTGTGTGTAGGCCTATAGGAGAGCACGATTCCACCCACACAAATAATTATGAACTCTGAGTGAACTGCTGATTATCAAGGGAAATCTCATAGAATGTTATGAGATGTTGGTGCCATGCCAATGCAGTATTATTCAGCATAGGCTAAATTGTATTTAAATTGTATAAATTGTATTTACATTGTATGGGCTGTATTTTCAAGGTCGCCAGAAACGGAATGACATGAAAAGAAAAGTGAATCTGTTTTGACTTATTTGAATTATTTAAGGTGTGCTCATTTTTGACAATGTTAATCTCAAAGGGCAGTGTCACATGCTCAAAATACAATTTGCATTATTCCTCAGTAAAATGATACATTAGTAAACTACTATTAGTTTAATTTCTAATAGTAATTATTTTCTTGACAGAGAAGAGAGTAACATAGCCTAAATTAATCCAGAAGGAAATTAAGGTAACGGGTTAGGCCTACACTTTTTTTTAAGACAGCATGACTTTTTTCTTAGCTAGTCAATGCTTGACTACGGAAGCTCAGAGCTGCCAAGGTTTAATATATACTTCAATACTTGGCTCAGTATCATGTAATAACGTGAAAAGTTTCATGTTATAATGTGATATTTATCATGTTATAATGTGATATTTATCATGTTATAACGTGATACTTTTCATGTTATTTAGTGATATCATTGAGAGTAAATAGAATGAGTGATATGCAACTATCATGTTATTCTGAGATAATAAATTATCACGTTATTCTGAGATAAGGAACTATCACGTTATTCTGAGATAAGGAACTATCATCTTATTTCATGATATTTGGCTACAGTGCTTCAACACTTCTCAGGTTCAGTCAAGGAACATGGCTCGTCTACATGACTTAATACAGTTCTATTTCAAGCTTGATTTAAGACATGGTGACATTCTACTTGTTGAGCACTGTGGATGGTATTGTTGTCAGTATGCACACTCTCTGCAGGATTTTGAATCTGGCCCTCTTGATGTTGTGTAGTAATAATTTTAATATCGGCAGACAAACAACTCAGGTGGTAAGCACTGCAGATTTTATTGTTAACGGCCGGAGATGTTACTGCGTGGAGACAGGAAGTATTCCACCCAGCAAGTTCTGAAGTAGATAAAAAAGGCAACCCTATTTAACCATTTCCCTCCCCCACAGTCCATGTCGAGAGCTTCTTCTGTGCACATGGGGTCCTGCATGGCCAGATGCCCACTATCCATTGTTTTGTTGTCCAGCGTATGCAATTTCATATTTCGTTGTTCAGGAGCCTTGTGACCACACCAAGTAGATACACATGTTTCAAATAATATTGAGTGTCCCGTGACGCATTACAGAAAAGCTTACAAACAAGAATATGTCATCCAAATCATGAGAATAAAATGAGAATATAATATAAGAATAGTAGAATATTAAGAAAACCAAAGTAAATGAAACTTAAAAAATTCTCCACAGTTGCATCTTTTCTCACTTCAACTGGGGCGACAAGGGAGTGTCACATATTAGGCCCAGTGTTCAAGTACATGCGTCAAATCAAACGATTTCTTCATCTTCCTTCAACATCATTGGGGTCAAGAAACTTTACCAAATGTCTCACCATACTTTGGGTGACAACATATCCAGCTTGGATGCAATTCAGATGGTGGAACTTGCATTCGTGTAGCCTCCCGTGTCCACTGAGTTGATCAATGAGAAATGATGCAACATCAAGAGGGTCAGATTCATTCTTCAGTTCATTCTTCAGGGTACAGAAATGTTGGCCTATGATGTTTGCGGTAAATAGCCTAATGATAGGCCTACAGCTTGGGAACTCAACATAAATGTCGTGTAGCTTTAATATCACAAGCTACTGGTTGACCCCGACATTTTAGTTTTAAAGCCTTTAAAGGATAACTTCTGCCAATTTCAAATGCTGTTGTCACACTACCCTTGACTCGTCAGCAGGCCTACCCTGTGATGCTGCATTTTTGACTCAGCCCTTTCCGAGATCTGAGCTATTCTAATGGGGGCAGATTTTGTTTACATTAAAAACTTTCTTAACATAGGCCTAGGCCTACACCAAATATTATCCCAAAAGGTATTGGGGGGTCAGGGTAGGCTAAGCGGTTAGTGCGTCAGACTTGTAGCTCAAAGGTTGTTGGTTTGACTCCCGACCCGCTGGTGGGGGGAGTAATTAACCAGTGCTCTCCTCCATCCTCCTCTATGACTGAGGTACCTTGAGCATGGTACCATCCCCGCTGCACTGCTCCCTTGGGGTGCCATTGGGGGCTGCCCCCTTGCACGGGTGAGGCATAAATGCAATATCGTTGTGTGCAGTGTGCAGTGTGCAGTGTTCACAAATGCTGCTGCTTGTACTACAATGGACCATGTTGGACGGCACAGTTTGACTTTTTTTTGTATTGCACAATTGGACTGGACCTGCACTACCCCACACACATCAACTCACACGCACACACACACACACACACACACACACACACACACACACACACACACACACACACACACACACACACACACACACACACACACACACACACACACACACACACTGTACCAGGGACTGCACCTTACCTGCACTTCCTCAGTCCTGCACTGTAACAAATAACTGTTAATTTAGGGCAATTCTGCAACAGCATTCTACTGTTTTTCGAAAAAACAGACAACTACTGTGAAAATACTACTTTTGAGTCACATATTGAGCATAAACAGTAAGTACTGCACAATAGCAGCATTCGCCGTTGTGGAAACTAGAGATGCACCGGATCCTGATTTTTAGGATCCTGCCGGATACCGGATCCACTGCTTAAGATCCTGCCGGATCCAGAACCGGATACCGGATCCTACGAAAGGGTTGAAACACATAGCCTACTCACACATGTGGGCCCTTTTTTATCACGTTGGCTCAAACTATTTTGACTGAAAAGCCTCGGCTACCGGATCCTGGATCCTGGAACCGGATCCGGATCCTGTGAAAAACCCTATTATCCTGCCGGATCCGGAACCGGATCTTGGATCCTGTACATCTCTAGTGGAAACAACCAAGTTATTTTAGGCAGCACCATTGAAACCCATTCATCCTCCACTTGTCCGTGATCACCATCAAGCTTCAATACCACCTGAAGAACTTAAGTAATTCTCACTGGTTAAAGATTCTCTGATACTATCAAGCATGATGAAACTATTTCTAAAGAAACTACAATACTTAAAAAGTGCTTGATGCAGCAAAGTATGAGTAGCACATGCATTTTGATAGTGATGAAAGTGTGAATGGCTGAAACATTTTAAGAACTTGTAACACTTGCAACAAGCAGTCCCATCTAAACCAATCTGCTAATCAGTGCCTGGCCTCACCTGAGTACTAAGGGCTGTTATGCCATTATTCAATTACGACCTTCACCTGCCAAATCCCTGATGACTCTGGTCACATGGTACCCTTGCACCTGTATATAAATCTGGACTATCAACACTTCAGTTGCTTGCCTGCCTGCTGGCTGGCCTGCATGGCACAGCATAGCACTTGCTTGCCTACAAGCTTGCTTACAGGCTTGCATACTTTCCTCTTTGTGAGAGCTTGCTTTGTGGCACTTGCTGTGTGTGGCATAATTTGTCACATCGCTGCATATAATGTGCCTGCTGCAAGTTAGGCATTGCTTTGAGAGCTAGCTTGTAGTGCTGTTTTTTTGCTGTGCTACTTGGTGCAAATTACGTTTTTACAGACTGACCAATGCTATTTTCATCATTGGCTCATCAAGAGCTGATACATTAAAAAGCCCCCCTCACACACTCCCATTGTCATTGTAACATAGCACTGCGTAGGCCTGCAATGAAATTGTATTCAAGCCCTTCATATTCAAAGGACCACCGCAAACCAGCATCTCAATATAGCATAGTGGCGGCATGGTATCATGCTCAAGTCACTTCAGTCATGGTGACCGATGGGACGGTGGGGCGGTAACATGGCCAGGGTATGGGTGGGAGGGAAGTTGCCATGGCTATATTCATGAATGGAACTATGACCCAGTAATTGCCTGCTATCTCACAGTACATCTTCAACTTTTTAACTGTAGTGTACCGTTATCTTACCTATACTACTGTATAAATATTGTAGAGCACTTTCAGTTTAACAATACTAATACTGTGAACGTTCTGTAGAGTACTGTTATTTAACAGTTTCATTGCTGCTGAAAAAATGTTATATACTGTGATGCATTAAACAGCAATGAGCTGTATTTGATTTTTGGTGTGAAATAACAGTAGAATTACAGGTAAATATAATTGCCAGTAACTGCCGTTATTTTGCAGGGAAATTTTCTTAGAGTGTGGAACATAAAGACAATACAACATGCTGCTACTCCATCCACTACTTGCATTGTTATTATACTGTTACTTTACTTTACTTTACTGTTACTATTATTGTAATGTCTCTATTTATCTTATCACTGTTTACATGTTGAATGTTAAATGTTGACTGTTGAATGTTGAATGTTAAATGTTAATGTTCATTTGTACTGTATTTGGAAAGCAGCAGGACCTGATGGGATTCCAGGCCGTGTAATCAAAGTGTGTTCAGAGCAACTGGCTGGTGTGTTTACAGACATCTTCAACTTCTCCCTGCCCATGTGTGTGGTGCCAAGCAGCTACAAGTCATCTATCATTGTTCCAGTGCCTAAGAAAAAGCAAATCACCAGCTTGAACGATTGGCGACCTGTGGCCCTCACCCCCATCGTGAGTAAATGTTTTGAAAGGCTTGTGAAGAACATCATCTTCGAAATGATTCCACCTACGCTTGACTGTCACCAGTTTGCCTACAGACAGAACAGATCAACTGATGATGCCATCACCAGCGCACTGCACACCTCCCTAACACACCTGGAGAAAAAAGACACCTATGTAAGGATGCTGTTTGTGGACTACAGCTCAGCCTTTAACACCATTGTCCCCAGCATACTCGACGACAAACTCCGGAGTCTAGGAATTCACAGTGGCCTTTGCAGCTGGATACTACAGTAGACTTCCTCTCAGCACGGAAACAGGTGGTGAGAATGGGCTCCATCACATCATCCTCCTTGACCATCAGCACGGGAGCTCCGCAAGGTTGCGTTCTGAGCCCTCTCCTCTACTCTCTATATACGCATGACTGTGTGGCTATACACAACAACAACACCATCATCAAGTTTGCAGATGATACCACTGTTATCGGTTTAATCACAAACAATGATGAAACAGCCTACAGGAAAGAAATAAACAACCTCATGGAGTGCTGTAGAGGAAACAACTTGTCTCTGAATGTGTCCAAGACAAAATAATTAATAGTTGACTTCAGGAGGAAAGAACACCAGTTTGAAACCATTAACATCAACGGTGAGACAGTGGAGAGGGTGAGAGACTTTAAATTCCTTGGCGTTACCATCTCAGAAGACCTCACCTGGGACAGTCACACACAGCGCATTGTAAAAAAAGCCAGCAACGTCTGTACCACCTCAGACGATTGAGAAAGTTTGGGATGAGACCCAAGATCCTGAGGTCGTTTTACAGAGGCACCATTGAGAGCATTCTGACGGGGACCATTATTGCATGGTATGGGAACTGCTCTCAAGCCAACAGGAGAGCTCTTCAGAGGGTTGTGCGTACAGCGCAGTCACATGCGGATGTGACTTACCCTCCATACTGGAGTTATTCGAGGGAAGGAGCATCAGGAAGGCAAAAAAAATCTTGGCTGATCCTAGTCAACCCAACCATGAACTGTTTTCTATGTTACCATCTGGGAAACGGTACATAAAGCCTGAAGTCTCACACTACCAGACTCCAAAGTAGTTTCTTCCACCAAGCAGTTAGATTACTGAATTCATGCTGAAGACAACAAGGCACTTTCTTTGCACTTTTTTCCACCCCCCCCTCTCTTTTTTATTTTCATTTTTTAAATCTTTTTGAGGACACAAAAAACACAACAATTTTTCCTCTTTATAGACTTCAAACCTATAATAAGACGTAATAAACTAATCTTGAATCTTGAATCTTTATTATTGACCACTTATTGTTACCAGTCCATCACTGTTACCTGTCCTGTCTTGCACTTTAAGTCAGTCTGTAAAATGTCAGTCTTGTATAGGCCTATGTCTTGTCCTGGCATGGTATAGAGAGAACACGTAATTTCATTCTTCCTTATGTCTTGTGCATATGAATAAAGTGACAATAAAAGCTGACTTGACTTTACTTGTGTGTTCCCAGGTGGGCTTTCGCTTGCATTGCTGTTTGCTAGTTGTCTACTGATGTTGCATAACCTTTTGGGGAATAACTCAAAATGTTTATTATTATTATTATTATTATTTTTTTATGTAAACTGCCCCCATTAGCTTACAATGACCATCTCGGAAAAGACTGAAGAAAAAAATCTCAGGTAGGCTACTGACAAGTCCAGGGTAGTGTAATGTCGTGGTCCAAGTAGCCTAGTGATGCATGCTGCTGCGGATCCAGACTCAGAAGAATCCCTCTCCTCTGATCCAGTGTAGATGCTGTGTGAACATGGATGGGAGGCGGGAGACTTGCACACAAGTTGCCATGGCAACGGACCGCGTTACGGAAAACGGAAATGACGCTACCTTGCTGTCTGGGAAGCTGCCGAAGTTTGAACCGTTTTGTGATCGCAAACAACAAGTTACTCAGCTCTTCATCAATGACATCTCCGTGTGCTTTCAGCTCGCTATTTTGTTCCTAATTATCTGGAGGTATCGTATACATGTAAGTATTCATTATGTGTATATCTTGTTGTTTGTTCGGATTGCAAATATGTCGGAAAGGTGCTGTCATACAAGCAATGCTAAGATGGTTTATTATGCTAACCAGCTATGTCAAATCAGTGTTCATCCATGAATTATGCATGCCTTTTTAATGTCACTGTATTTTGTTGCGCAAGTGTAATACAATCATCTAGACCGAAATTTCGTAAGAATGATCGATGCGAAGAAGAAGTAGTGCTCATAACTTTTCACCGGCGTTTGTTTAGCCGGACGTTCGACATTCGCTTGATATTCGAAAAAAATGTTTCCGTATTCGGTTTCACGCACGAATGCGACAAGACTGCTTGGTGTAGTCTCATCTACTTTTCACGCTGTATGGATATATCAATGCACAACTTCAAACCTTTCCCCGTTGACAAATTATGGCTCAAAATCGTTGTTGAGCGACTCGCCCGCTGCGCTTCCTCTATGCTCCATGTAAGGGACCGTCAACAAATACCACATCAATTGTTCGCGAATCACCCAAATCAACTAAAGCACAATTATCATATTACTTGGGTTTTAGTAAATGGCAAATAAACTGGCCTCGATACTACAGGTCAAATTTAGCTCATAGACCACATGACTGCGAAACAAGACACAATAATAAGCCTAAAACTATCACACAAAATCAACCAAACCACCATTATCCAAATACTTGGTTGTAGTGGATGCCAAATAAATGGGCCTAGTTACTACAGGTCAAATTTAGCTCTCAGGTCACATGACTGTGAAAAAGGACATAATAATAAATAATATTGGAAAAAAAAAACCACAAAAACTTTTCCCCCATAAAATCAGCTTATTATTGTGTCCTTTGACCTGTAGTAGCTAGGCCCATTTATTTGGCATCTACTACACTCAATTATTTGGAAAATGTTGGTTTAGTTGATTTTTTGTGATTATTTTTCCATAAAATCGGCTTATTATGGTGTCCTGTTTCACAGTCATGTGACTTATGAGCTAAATTTGACCTGTAGTAGCTAGGCCCATTTATTTGGCATCTACTACACTCAATTATTTGGAAAATGTTGGTTTAGTTGATTTTTTCCCCATAAAATCGGCTTATTATTGTGTCCTGTTTTACAGTCATGTGACTTATGAGCAAAATTTGACCTGTAGTAGCTGGGCCTATTTATTTGGTATCTACTACACTCAATCATTTGGTAAATGGTGGTTTTGTTGATTTTTTGTGATTATTTTTCCATAAAATATGCTTAATATTATGTCCCGTTTCACAGTCATGTGACCTATGCACTGAATTTGATGTGTAGTAGCTAGGCCTATTTATTTGACATCTACTACACTCAATTATTTGGTAAATGGTGGTTTTGTTGATTTTTTGTGATTATTTTCCCATAAAATATGCTTATTATTATGTCCTGTTTCATAGTCATGTGACCTATGCACTAAATTTGATGTGTAGTAGCTAGGCCTATTTATTTGGCATCTACTACACTCAATTATTTGGTAAATGGTGGTTTTGTTGATTTTTTGTGATTATTTTTCCATAAAATATGCTTATTATTATGTCCTGTTTCACAGTCATGTGACCTATGCACTAAATTTGATGTGTAGTAGCTAGGCCTATTTATTTGCCATCTACTACACTCAATTATTTGGCAAATGTTGGTTTACTTGATTTTTTGTCATTATTTTTCCATAAAATATGCTTATTATTGTGTCCTGTTTCACAGTCATGTGACCTATGCACTAAATTTGATGTGTAGTAGCTAGGCCCATTTATTNANNNTCTACTACACTCAATTATTTGGTAAATGGTGGTTTTGTTGATTGTTTGTGATTATTTTTCCATAAAATATGCTTATTATTATGTCCTGTTTCACAGTCATGTGACCTATGCACTAAATTTGATGTGTAGTAGCTAGGCCTATTTATTTGGCATCTACTACACTCAATTATTTAGTAAATGGTGGTTTTATTGATTTTTTGTGATTATTTTTCCATAAAATATGCTTAATATTATGTCCTGTTTCACAGTCATGTGACCTATGCACTGAATTTGATGTGTAGTAGCAAGGCCTATTTATTTGACATCTACTACACTCAATTTTTTCGAAAATGTTGGTTTAGTTGTTTTTTGTCATTATTTTTCCATAAAATATGCTTATTAATATGTCCTGTTTCACAGTCATGTGACCTAAGCACTACATTTGACCTGTAGTAGCTAGGCCTATTTATTTGGCATCTACTACACTCAATTATTTGGTAAATGGTGGTTTTGTTGATTTTTTGTGATTATTTTTCCATAAAATATGCTTATTATTATGTCCTGTTCCACAGTCATGTGACCTATGCACTGAATTTGATGTGTAGTAGCTAGGCCTATTTATTTGGCATCTACTACACTCAATTATTTGGCAAATGTTGGTTTACTTGATTTTTTGTCATTATTTTTCCATAAAATATGCTTATTATTGTGTCCTGTTTCACAGTCATGTGACCTATGCACTAAATTTGATGTGTAGTAGCTAGGCCTATTTATTTGGCATCTACTACACTCAATTATTTGGTAAATGGTGGTTTTGTTGATTTTTTGTGATTATTTTTCCATAAAATATGCTTATTATTATGTCCTGTTTCACAGTCATGTGACCTATGCACTAAATTTGATGTGTAGTAGCTAGGCCTATTTATTTGGCATCTACTACACTCAATTATTTAGTAAATGGTGGTTTTATTGATTTTTTGTGATTATTTTTCCATAAAATATGCTTAATATTATGTCCTTGTCGTTTCACAGAAACAAAGTCATGTGAACTATGCAACTGATTTGATGTGTAGTAGCAAGGCCTAGTTTATTTGACATCTACTACACTCAATTTTTTGGAAAATGTTGGTTTTAGTTGATTTTTTGTCATTATTTTTTCCATAGAGGTTATTTTTATCCATTTTTTTTTTTTTTATGCTTATTAATATGTCCTGTTTCACAGTCATGTGACCTAGGCACTAAATTTGACCTGTAGTAGCTAGGCCTATTTATTTGGCATCTACTACACTCAATTATTTGGTAAATGGTGGTTTTGTTGATTTTTTGTGATTATTTTTCCATAAAATGTGCTTAATATTATGTCCTGTTTCACAGTCATGTGACCTATGCACCGAATTTGATGTGTAGTAGCTAGGCCTATTTATTTGGCATCTACTACACTCAATTATTTGGTAAATGCTGGTTTTGATGATTTTTTGTGATTATTTTTCCATAAAATATGCTTATTAATATGTCCAGTTTCACAGTGACCTAGGCACTACATTTGACCTGTAGTAGCTAGGCCTATTGATTTGGCATCTACTACACTCAATTATTTGGTAAATGGTGGTTTTGTTGATTTTTTGTGATTATTTTTCCATAAAATATGCTTATTATTATGTCCTGTTTCACAGTCATGTGACATATGCACTAAATTTGATGTGTAGTAGCTAGGCCTATTTATTTGGCATCTACTACACTCAATTATTTGGTAAATGGTGGTAAACATCAAATTTAGTGCATAGGTCACATGACTGTGAAACAGGACATACTAATAAGCATATTTTATGGAAAAATAATCACAAAAAATCAACAAAACCACCATTTACCAAATGATTGAGTGTAGTAGATGCCACATAAATAGGCCTAGCTACTACCCATCAAATTGGGTGCATAGGTCACATGACTGTGAAACAGGACATAATATTAAGCATATTTTATGGAAAAATAATCACAAAAAATCAACAAAACCACCATTTACCAAATAATTGAGTGTAGTAGATGCCAAATAAATAGGCCTAGCTACTACACATCAAATTCAGTGCATAGGTCACATGACTGTGAAACAGGACATATTAATAAGCATATTTTATGGAAAAATAATGACAAAAAATCAACTAAACCAACATTTTCCAAATAATTGAGTGTAGTAGATGTCAAATAAATAGGCCTAGCTACTACACATCAAATTCAGTGCATAGGTCACATGACTGTGAAACAGGACACAATATTAAGCATATTTTATGGAAAAATAATCACAAAAAATCAACAAAACCACCATTTACCAAATAATTGAGTGTAGTAGATGCCAAATAAATAGGCCTAGCTACTACAGGTAAAATGTAGTGCCTAGGTCACATGACTGTGAAACAGGACATATTAATAAGCATATTTTATGGAAAAATAATCACAAAAAATCAACAAAACCACCATTTACCAAATAATTGAGTGTAGTAGATGCCAAATAAATAGGCCTAGCTACTACACATCAAATTTAGTGCATAGGTCACATGACTGTGAAACAGGACATAATAATAAGCATATTTTATCCAAAAATAATCTAAAAAAATCAACAAAACCACCATTTACTAAATATTGAGTGTATTAGAGCCAAATAAATAGGCCTAGCTACTACACATCAAATTTAGTGCATAGGTCACATGACTGTGAAACAGGACATAATAATAAGCATATTTTATGGAAAAATAATCTCAAAAAATCAACAAAACCACCATTTACCAAATAATTGAGTGTAGTAGATGCCAAATAAATAGGCCTAGCTACTACAGGTCCAATTTAGTGCCTAGGTCACATGACTGTGAAACAGGACATATTAATAAGCATATTTTATGGAAAAATAATGACAAAGAATCAACTAAACCAACATTTTTCCCCCCAACAAAATTGAGTGTAGTAGAGTGCCAATATAATTAGGCCTAGCTACTACACATCAAATTTAGTGCATCGGCCATCATGCGACTGTGAAACAGGACATAATATAATAAGCATATTTTATGGAAAAAATAATCACAAAAAAATCAACACAACCACCACCATTTACCAAAGAATTGAGTGTAGTAGATGCGCCAAATAAATGCCCGGGCTAGCTCAAACAGGTCAAATTTAGTGCCTAGGTCACACAAGGGACCTGTTGAAACCTGGCCACAATAGTTAACTAAAAGCATAGTTTTTATGGAAAAAATAAATCACAAAAAATCATCAAAAGCCAGCATTACCAAATAATTGAGTCGTAGTAGATGCCAAATAACTAGGCCTAGCTACTTACCCATCAATTCGGGATGCATAGGTCACATTGACTGTGAAAACAGGGACATATATATAAGCACATTTTATGGAAAAAATCATAACCAAAAAACAACAAAACCACCATATTTACCAATACATTGAGTGGTAGTAGATGCCAAATTAACATAGAGCCTAGCTACTACAGCGTTCAAATTTAGTCGCATAGGTCCCATGAACTGTGAAAAACAGGACACAATAATAAGCACTATTTTATGGGAAAAATAAATCACAAAAAAAATTAAAAAAAAAAACCCACATTTTACCCAAATAATTGATGTAGTAATAGATGCCAACAAATAGGGCTAGCTACTACAGTCAAATTTAGTGCTCTAGGTCCATTGGACTGTGAAACAGGACATATTAATAAGCATTTTTTATGGAAAAATAATCACAAAAGAATCAACCACAACCACCTTTACCAAAATAATTGAGTGTAGTAGATGCCAAATAATAGGCACTAGCTACTTACAGGTCAAATGTTAGGTGCATAGGTCACATTACTGTGAACAGGACCCAATATAAAAAAAAACATCTTTTATGGAAAAATATGAACAAAAAATCAATTTATAACCAACATTTCTAAACCCAAATAATTGAGTGTAGTAGATGGCAAAATAATAGGCCTTAGCTACTACACATCAAATTTCAGTGCATTTAGGTCACATGACTGTGAAAACCGGACCTTAATAATAATCATATTTTATGGAAATAATAATCAACAAAAATCAACAAAACCACCATTTACCAACTAATGGAGGTAGTAAGATGTCAAAATAAATAGGCCTAGCTACTACCATCAAATTCAGTTCATAGGTCCACATGACTGTGGAAACAGGACACAATAAATAAGCATATTTTATGGCAAAAATAAGCCAAAAAAAAAGTTTAATACCACCATTTACCACAACTAATTTTGAGTGTTAGTAGAATTGCACAAATAATAGGCCATATCACCTACAGGTCACATGTACGTGCATAGCATGTCCCATGAACTGGTGCAAACAGACCACAATAACCAAAAGCACTATTATGGAGGGAAAAATGTTAGGGTGACACACAAAAATCAACTTATACCAACCTTTTACCAAATAATTGAAGGTTGTAGTGTCAGATTGGAAAATAAATAGCGCCTAGCTACTACCACATCAAATTTTATTGCAGAATAGGGTCAAAGGAACTGTGAAACAGGGCTAACACTATAATAAGGCCATATTTGTGTATGAAGAAAAATATATCCACAAATAAATCAACTGAAAAAACCACCCTTTTTACCATGAATAATTGAAGGTGTAGTAGAATGTCGTACAAATAAATGGCCTAGCTTACTACACATCAAGTCCTGCAGTAGGTTAGGACACATGACTGTGGAAACACGGAACATAATATTAAGCATACCTTTTCTGGAAAAAGTAATTCACAAAAAAAATCGATCACAAAACGACCTGCCATGTTACCAAATGATTTGAGTGGTTAGTAGATTGCCACATGAAATGAGGCCCTAGCTACTACTTACACATTAATTGGGGGCATCCAGGTCACATGACTGATGAAAACAGAAACATAAGTATCTTAAGCTTATTTTTACTGGAAAAATACTCACAAACAATCAACAAAACCAGCATTACTTCCAATATAATTGAGTGTAGTAGATTGCTGAAACACATATAGGCCTATCTACCTACACCATCACATTTTAGTGTCATACCGGTCACATTGACCTGTGAAAAAAAATCGCACAATGATTCAATTATTTTATGGATAACAATAATCACCTAAACACAAGAATCCAATAAAACACTCCCACACAGATGTTTACCAAATTACTTGGATGTAGAAATAGAATAATCAAATAAATAGACCCTTGCTACTACCATCAAATTTCAGTACATAGGTGTCACATGACATGTGAAACAGGACATAATATTATTAAGCATATTTTATGGCAAAAATAATGCCACAAAAAATCAAATAATAAAACCACCATTTACTTAAATAATTGAGTTGTAGTAGACTGGCACACAAATAAATAGGCCTAGGAGCTACTACACATCACATTTAGTGCATAGGTCATCATGACTGTGAAACCTGAACATAATAAAGCCATATTTTTATGGCCGAAACTAATCACAGAAAAATCGAACAAAAACCACACATTTACCAAAATAAGTTTGAGGTGTATTAGATGCCAAATAAATAGGCCCAGCTACTACAGGTCCTCAAATTTTGTCTCTAAATTCACATGAGCTGTGAAAGCAGGACACAATAATAAAGCCGATTTTATGGGTAAAAAATCACATAAACCAACTTGTTCCACACTAAATTGAGTGTAGTAGATTGCCAAATTAAATTGGCCTAGCTGACTACCGGTCAAATTTAGCTCATAAGTCACAATGACTATGAAAAAAACAAAACAGGACAACACATAATAAGCTCGTTTTTTTGGAAAAATACACATCACAAAAAAGTTCAACCCCCTAAAACCAAACATTTTCCAAATAATTGGGTTTTGTAGTAGATGCCAAATACTGCGGGCCTAGCTACTACATTTCCACAAAGGTACACAATAATAAGCTGATTTGTCTGGTGGGGAAAAGTTTTGTTAACAGGTGGGTGTTTTTTCCAATATTATTTCTTATTATTATGTCCCTTTTTCACAGTCCTGTGACACCTAGAGCTAAAATTTTGCCCTGTAGTAAACTTTAGGCCCAGTTATTTGGCATCCACTACAACCACAAGTATATTTGGATAATGGTGGTTTTGGTTGAATTTGATTTTGTGTTCATTTTTTTAGGCCTTATTATGTGTCTTGTTTCGAAGTCATGTGATCTTATGCACTTAAATTTGACCTGTCAGATATCAAGGCCTGTTATTAGTTTGCCAATTGTACTAAGAACCCCAAAGTTATAGTGATAATTGTGCTTTAGGTTTGACATTTGTGCGTATTTCGCGAACACTTGATTTTGTGGTAATTATTGTGGACGGGGTCCCTTACATGGAGCAATAGAGGAAGCGCAAGCAGGCGAGAGCGTCGCTCAACATGACGATTTTGAGGCCAATAATTATGTGTCAACGGCGGGAAGTTTTTGAAAGGGCTTGAGAGTTGTGCAATTTGCTATATATCCATACAGCGTGAAAAGGTAGATGAGGACGTACACCAAGTCAGTCTGTTGTCGCATTGCATCGTTGCGTGAAAGCACCGAATACGCGGAAACATTTTTTTTTCGAAGTATCAAGCGAATGTCCGAATCGTCCAGGCTTGAAACAAACCCCGGTTAACTTTTTTCGTACATCCCCAAATACTACTGATCCTAAGTCACCTAGTTGCCCGACTGTTTTTTTTTTACCACCACCCCAAAAATTTAGACTTTTTTAGTAGCTAATGTTTTGGTAACTTCAAACATTTTGGTAAGCATGCATCAAATGGATAACGCGAACTTGCCAGAGATGTTTATGCTGGTGTTATGCAGTAAGATTATTCTCACCGGTAGTACAAAACGGCCCGCTTGACATTTTGGGATTTTATGCCCTTTTGGAGGCACCCGATGGTTTTCTTTTCCATTTTG
>NW_026945906.1:7500-10000 GCF_034702125.1 Engraulis encrasicolus
CACACTGGCACACATCTGCCCTTAATCAAGTTCTCCTCAGCTCTGCCTACAATTAATCAACGCATTTGATACCTTGTCAATAACCCCGCCCCTTATCAATATCTGTCCTACACAGTAAAAATTTACAAGGATTTCAGAGTAATTTACTGTGAAATCTCACAGTTAATTACTCTGATGTTCTGGTACACTATGCTACTGTGATGGTCACACAGCACACAGCAAATTAGTCTGAAATCATTGTATCACTTGCCATTTCTCACCTAACTTGCACATCACAGTATTTTACTGTGCTCTTCAAGGATAACCAGCATGACAAAGTGATAAACTAGGAAACATCACAGTAAACTACTGTGTGGGCGGAGTATCTATTAAATTATTAGTGCATTGGGGCACAACTTCAGTCATAGACAGGTTGGGCTCTTCATTACAATCACACCTTTCATTGACATTTTCAGCAAATTATTTCATTCTTAATGTCTTGTGGTATACATGTATACACCCATCATCAGTTGACTACTTTATCCCCACTCTCTGTCAAGTAACAGAAGAATGAGCTTATATATATTGGGAAATATACGAGACCATCCTCATGACGGAGGGAATATGGTCATTTTTCTTGTGTACCACTTTAAATAGTACAACCCCTACAATAAACACAGAATATAACAAGGAGTAATATTTTGAAGCACACTTAAGATATTCCTTCTAGATAAATGGCTCTCCATAAGTGCATTGCATGATGGGACACGATCTGAAGCACGTATGTCCTAAGCCCCTCCCCCTCAGGTTGCACATATTGACATGAGGAAGTGAGAAAAAAGATGACCAAGCATGGGAAGACATGTAGCAAACAAGAAGTTGATGACTAAATAGTTTGTTGTAAATGTCGATGAACTGTCTGAAGGCCCAGATTGTGGTATATGGCAGTCTTGGCCTAATGGTTAGGGAGGTGGACTTAAGTTCAGTGAGTTGCAGGTTCAAATCCCTCCAAACCCTACATTGCCCTAGGGACAGCAACCATTGTTGTATATTTGTATATCACTTTGAGTAAAGGCGTCAGCCTTCAACCCAACTGACATGCCTTCCCATTGAACTTTCGCCCACTTCAAGTGTGTAACAATATCTTACTGTGAACTCACAGGGAGTTACTGGCTACTAATTGCATTCATTTCACAGTAACTTATTGTGAATTCGTCATATCACAGTTAACTACTGTAAAGGCGTCAGCCTTCAACCCAACTGACATGCCTTCCCATTGAACTTTCGCCCACTTCAAGTGTGTAACAATATCTTACTGTGAACTCACAGGGAGTTACTGGCTACTAATTGCATTCATTTCACAGTAACATACTGTGACATTCTGCCATAATTTGTTACTGTGAAATCCAGAGAGACTTTTCGTCATATCACAGTTAACTACTGTGCTGTTATAACAGGTGTGTACTTGATCTAGGCCATGATTGGGTGCATTATGTGGCTACCTTGGCCTAATGGTTAGGGAGGTGAACTTAAGATCAGAGAGTTGCAGGTTCTAATTCCTCCTAAGCCGGCATTACCCTAGGGACCGAGACCAATGTTGCATATCTGTATGTCACTTTAGGTTGCTCCTGGCCATGATGGATTGTAATTACTAATTGTCAGGCCTAATTAGAAGGTCTATGATTGGAAATGTTGCTGGTTCTGCTTCCAATAAATTAAGTTGCAACCAATGTGCTACACAAACACTTTTTTAAGTTGGCACCTGCTAATGCCTTTGTCTTGGATGTGCACGCCAAAACTCCAGCATCCAATTTTAAATCAGAATATTGCCACCTAGTAAAAAAAAATAGGCTATCTTGTGAAGTACATTGTTAATGTACTATCATCCAGGAGATTACAATTATTAAATGGTAATAATATTGCACATACTGCAGAAACTTGAATTTCTCTTTGATTATGGATAGTTTGGTCTATCAATAGAAGAGAGCAGTGTGATGGACTGGTTCCATGCCACAGTTGTCTCAGTCATGGTGGGGAATGGGAGGTGCCACAATAACATGGTAGCTACCTCTTTTGTGGTGGTGAATGGAGGGGCGGGATCATGGTAGTGTGGGTAGGGTGACAGTAACTTACTGTGGTGTGGCCACAGTAAACTACTGTGAGAAGATCACAGTAAACTGTGAGGATGGCCAACTACTGTGAAATGAATGCAATTAGTAGCCAGTAATTCCCTGTGACATCACGGGAATATTTTTTACTGTGTATCTAACCTTAACTATTCCCGCCCGGACACCTCCCCCCAATCCAAACCCACCCCAAAACTGATTGGCATACACAAAATTCTAGAAGACACACAAGGGAGTGGGGAACAACATTCACACGCACAGATACACACACAGATAGACAGAGAGGGTATCCTATGGAAACACACACACACAGTCCACTCAAGGGGGCTCGGTGCTACAATATTATCACAGGGTTGCAGGTTCGAATCCCCCCCTTCCACTCCCTACCTCACACT
>NW_026945906.1:22500-32500 GCF_034702125.1 Engraulis encrasicolus
CGAGGAGGGAGGAGGAGAGGAGAGAAAGGAGAGAGAGAGGTGGAGGAGAGGGAGGGAGAGAGGAGAGAGGAGGGAGGGAAGAGGGAGGGAGGAGGAGAAGAGAGAAGAGGAGAGGAAGGAGAGAGAGAGGAGGAGGAGAGGGAGGGAGAGAGGAGAGAGGATGAGAGAGGAGGAGAGGGAGGGAGAGAGGAGAGAGGAGGGAGGGAAGAGGGAGGGAGGAGGAGAAGAGAGGAGGGAGGGAGGGAAGAGGGAGGGAGGGAAGAGGGAGGGAGGAGGAGAAGAGAAAAGAGGAGAGGAAGGAGAGAGAGAGGAGGAGGAGAGGGAGGGAGAGAGGAGGGAGTAGAGGAGGAAGGAGGAGAGGAGGGAGGGAGAGAGGAGGAGAGGGGAGAAGAGGAGGGAGGAGGAGGGAGGGAGAGTGAAGAGGAGGGGGGACGAGGAGAGAAGGATGGAGGTAGAAACAGGGAGAGAGAGAGAGAGAGAGAGAGAGGGAGAGAGAGAGAGAGAGAGAAAGCGAGCGACGAAGCGATACTGAACGTGATAAGTCGTGCGCATGTGTTTATCCGCGCGTGTGTGTGTGTGCGTGTGTGTGTGTGCGCGTGTGTGCGTGTGTGCGTGTGCGTGTGTGTGCGTGTGTGTGTGTGTGTGTGTGTGTGTGTGTGTGTGTGTGTGTGTGTGTGTGTGTACGTGTGTGTGTGTACGTGTGTGTGTGTGTGTGCGTGTGTGTGTTTTGTCTATGAGTGGGAGAAAATTATCTGCTTTTTAGCAACCCTATTTCTCTGAATCTTGCTCTCTCTTCAGTTTCTCCATCACTCTATCATTTTCCTCCTTTTCCCCTCCGTGAGTATGTGTGTATGGGTGCTCATGTGCATCCAAGGGTGTGTGTGTGTTTGTACAAAAGTGCACGCATACACGCGCTGTGTGTGCGTGTGTGTGTGTGTTGGGGGGGCTGTTTGGACGGTTCCTAAAAACAGGAGGCAGGAGGTCGCTAACTACAGCTCTAATGAGTGATAAGATTATGATTATGACTGGGAGTCTGTGTGTGTGTTTGCGCGCGTGCATGTGTGCGCTCGTGCGAGCGTGCGTGTGTGTGTGTTTGTTTTTTTTGTTTTTGTTTTGGGAGAGGGGGATGTTTTTGTGTGTACTGATGAGTCTTTGGTCAAATCTTTTCACCTCAACAACCACCATTTATCACACACACACACACACACACACACACACACACACACACACACACACACACACACACACACACACACACACACACACACACACACACACACACACACACACACACACACACACACACACACACACACACACACACACAGGATACATCCTGTGCTTCTGCAGGTGTTGGCAGGATGCTGCTTGTCAGAATCTATAAAACGTGTCACTCAGTCTGAAGAGGAGAGAGAGGGAGAGAGAGAGAGAGAGAGAGAGAGAGAGAGAGAGAGAGAGAGAGGAGAGAGAGAGAGAGAGAGAGAGAGAGAGAGAGGAGAGAGAGAGAGAGAGAGAGAGAGAGAGAGAGAGAGAGAGAGAGAGAGAGAGAGAGAGAGAGAGAGAGTGTATGTCTGTGTATGCGTGGGTGTCAGTCAGTAGAGTGCTTTGGCCCTGAATGCTTTAGAAAATCCTTTATCATACAGTATATGTAACTTTATATTATTGTATTTCAAAGGAATCTTCAGTATAGAGTGCTCAGCAATAATTGTACTAAACGTATTGTATGCACATTTTGGATATTACTTTTATGCTTATTGAAATATTCAAAATGTTTCTTCTCAACAGGAGTGTACTCATCATTGCTGTGCACTGTATATTTTACAGTGGCCTGGGAAATCCCATGCTGCTTTGCATCATCGTTCCGATCTGAATCTGCAGCCGTCATCATATAGAACACACACACACGCACGCGCGCACATGCACACACACACACACACGTGCATGGACACACACACACACACACACACACACACACACACACACACACACACACACACACACACACACACACACACACACACACACACACACACACACACACACACACACACACCTCATCCAGCATTAGAATGTGTTCATTGTTTATTCAGTATTAACATGCAAACAGTGTTAATTAAAAAAAATCTCAAATGTCATAACCCTGAATGCTGCATGATCTGAAAGACCGCCTGGCTGCTCGTCTGAAAGTGCTAGCCTGAGGTGGGGAGCCAATCA
Organism: Engraulis encrasicolus; assembly: GCF_034702125.1. Taxonomy (NCBI): domain Eukaryota; kingdom Metazoa; phylum Chordata; class Actinopteri; order Clupeiformes; family Engraulidae; genus Engraulis; species Engraulis encrasicolus. Next base: position 24,715 of record NW_026945906.1, read on the forward strand.
GAGAGCAGGGAGGTGTGGAAAGACGATCATGCGTGTTCCTCGACACATGGAAGCTTGCAGTTTATTCGAATACACTACAACTTATAGGCTATGTAGGATCCATATTTGTGTTTTTGTTATTTTGGAAGGTGAGAAAAAGCCCAAATTTGCAATGTTTTGAATGTTATTTACTAGTGAAAGGTTTTGTATAGTTTTTGGTAGGAAACGGCATAATTGCCTCATTTGCTTTGATGTAGGAATGTGAGCACTTTAATTAGGAAGCTCACTTTGTATTCGGCAGGTAGGAGGGTGAGCAGGAACAGTTTTCTGACCACAAATTAGACACTTATTGGACAGACGAAGTGCTGATATTTAGTTTACTTTGGACAGCCTTTGTTTGATTATGTTTGGAAAGACAACCGGACCGTGTGAATAAAAAAAACACCAACTTTACTTCACCTCTCCGTGAACTATTTTTATTATCATTATAAAATATATGCAATATATATATGATTATTATTATTATGTCGGATTGTGCGTCGGTTATCTAATTGCCCCCACCTCTCTTGGCGTTTACTGGAACCACAGGCTATGAATCCGGCCACTAAACAGCCATTGGCAATCGGAAACCACTCATCACAAGAAATACAGATCAGTGGTGTGAACCACGCAAATCTTATAGTGCATACTCTGTCATACTCCACAATAATGCATATACTGTACACTTCATAGTATAATACTGCAGCAAGAGCTGGGCTTCTCCTTAATGTTGACCTCTCCTTCATTGTAGACTAGCGAGTGTGTGTGTGTGTGTGTGCGTGTCCGTGTGCGTGTGCGTGTGTGTGTGTGTGTGTGTGTGTGTGTGTGTGTGAGTGAGTGTGAATGTGTGTGTGTGTGTGTGTGTGTGTGTGTGTGTGTGTGTGTGTGTGTGTGTGTGTGTGTGTGTGTGTGTGTGTGTGTGTGTGTGTGTGTGATACTTGCTGAGCTTGGCGGCTTTTGGGGCCTCTGCCCAATTAGCAAGATCTCCTGGGGCTTAGGGTGTGTGTGTGTGCGTGCGCGCGAGTGTGTTTGGCTGTGTGGGGGGTCAAAAAAGCTTAAACCTCTAAAGACACTAATAGGAAGGGGGTTAGGGTGTGTGTATGCGCAAGTGTGTGTGTGTGTGTGTGTGTGTGTGTGTGTGTGTGTGTGTGTGTGTGTGTGTGTGTGTGTGTGTGTGTGTGTGTGTGTGTGTGTGTGTGTGTGTGTGTGTGTGTGTGTGTGTGTGTGTGTGTGTGTGCGTGTGCGTGCGTGTGTGTGGAGGGTGGGGGGTTGTATGCCTGCACGTAATTGTTCTCTGTGAAGTTACAAAAAGAAGCAAAAGATATCTCAACATACCACATCCCAAAACACCATCAGAACTGAGGAGAGAGAGAGAGAGAGAGAGAGAGAGAGAGAGAGAGAGAGAGAGAGAGAGAGAGAGAGAGAGAGAGAGAGAGAGAGAGAGAGAGAGAGAGGCTCATTAGAGTGAGAGTGTGAACATTTTTGGTCATGTTGAGGAGGCAGTGTGTGTGTGTGTGTGTGTGTGTGTGTGTGTGTGTGTGTGTGTGTGTCTGTGTGTGTGTGTGCGTGCGTGCGTGTGTGTGTGTTGAATAGGCGTTCTGTGTGGGTGTCTCTTTGACCTTTGACTTCATCAGATTGGGAAGACTTACTGTGGGAAGACCTCTAAAGCAATCTGTGTGTGTGCGTGCTTGTATATGTGTGTTTGTATGTGTGTGTGTGTGTGTGTGTGTGTGTGTGTGTGTGTGTGTTTGTATGTGTGTGTGTGTGTGTGTGTGTATGTGAAGGTCTGTGAATACACTGCATAAGTGTGGGATGTACCTAGCCTGATTATCATCGACTTTTAAATACCTTCGAGACTTTGTCTGACCAAGACCATAACAATTAACATTTCCCAAACGGGAACCCATCTCTCTTGGTTTCCTAATATTTGTTTTATTTCCCGACAAAGTGGGAGGAGTTTCCGATTTTTCGGGAGCTCAGAAACGATATTTGTATTGCGATTGGCCTGACCAGAAGCAACACTGAAGGTGTTGCATCACTAGGAGGGCATGGCCTGGCTAGGATGACCCTTAAGCTAGATTTATGCTCAGAAGTTCGGACACATAGCCTCTGCGTCCGTCCGTCCTGTGTCTGTGCGAGTCCACGACCCCCGCGCAGAGGCTCTGCGCCCGTCGTTGAGCGCCTCGAAAAATCCTAACTATCCATCGGACGGACACGGAGGACGCAGACAAAAAGGCGCTACGATTGGTTGTCTCGCTACTTCCTTGTTCTTGTGGTAGCGCAATGCCGGTAGTTTGCGAGAGCAGAGCTGTACTCTGTTAAAAACTATATTAATGCCTTGTGTGTAAATGTGTTTAAATACACAAAGCTACAAGCTAAGTAACAAACAATGCATCAGTTGAACACTCGTGGCACAATGCCTGCGGTTTTACTACCGTAGCTTCCTTCACCGAATGTAAACACACATCGGCAGAATCAACTGCTTACATGCTTGCATTTTCTGCTTGTGAAAACAGACTGGGTATGTCAAATAATGATATTAGTACATTGCCTTTGCAGTTTGTGTGAAAATACTTAGCTAACCAGGCTAGAAAGCAACATTGATTAAAGGGACACTCCATCCATTTTGCATTAGGCTTTCCATTGCTAGACACCCAGTCATACTTTTGAATGGTCTTGCAAAAATCTCACAATTCCCCATGAGATAGGAGAAATCCGCATTCATCTGTTAACACTTCCTCCGTCAATGATGTAAAAATCGTCATTTTGCATCATTGACGGAGGAAGTGAAAGAGAGGTGGATTTCTGTTGAGACTACAAGCCTTTTTCCCCACCCTTTCAACCCTGCCCATAGGGGGTTGGACCTAATGCTCTAACAGACCTATCACAGATCAGTGTCCCAGTGCTTTTGAAATCACTGGCAATGAGGCTCCAGTGAGCAGTGTTGCCAGATTGGGCTGTTTCCCGCCCAATTGGGCTGCTTGGGATGGCCGTCTGCGGGTAAAAATGGCATTTTGCAGGAAAACTCGCCCAATCTTTCCCATAGACATCAAAAGAATTGGACGGGATTTATTGCTTCCAGGCAGGTTTTGAGCATTTTTTGGGCTGGAAATCATCAGCCTCATCTGGCAACACTGCCAGTAAGTCACTGGCATAGCTGGAAAGGAGAAGCTGGAGCACACTGCAGCTTAGTTTTCAAGACTTTATTTTGTGCACACACCCGACCAACGTTTCGGTGTTGCTACACCTTCTTCAGAGTCAAATGATAGCAAGAGAGAGACACACATTTCAAGACTTGACATTCACAGGTGATCCCATTTGGTTTGGCTAAATTGGTCTCATCTCATTGCAGGTAATTGACCCCACCCCCCAACACCAGGACAAGATTGCAGACAATTAGACAGAGAGGCTTTGTAGAAAGGCATTTTGGATTCATACTCTAAATTCAGTGGAGCCTCAGGGCATAAATGAGGACTAAATCTTGCTTTCTGTAACAAATTGCTCCAGCATCGCGGCTGTGGTCTTGTAATAAATGTAGTTGTGGTTTTATTGACAATGTTATTTGTGTATTGTTTTTCCACTTTTTTGTTTTGTTTTGGGAAGTTTGCAAGCTGTTTATTGTCTACAATATTGTCCTGGTGTTGGGGGGCGGGGTCAATTACCTGCAATGAGATGAGACCAATTTAGCCAAACCAAGTGGGATCACCTGTGAATGTCAAGTCTTGAAATGTGTCTCTCTCTTGCTATCATTTGACTCTGAAGAGGGTGTAGCAACACCGAAACGTTGGTTGCGTGTGTGCACAAAATAAAGTCTTGAAAACTAAGCTGCAGTGTGCTCCAGCTTCTCCTTTCCAGTGATGTCTGTCCCACTGTGATGCACCTGCAAGCAGGGTTGCCAGATGAGGCTGATGTCTTCCAGCCCAAAAAATGCTCAATACCCGCCAAGAAGCTCAAAATCCCGCCCAATTCTGCTGATTTCTATGGCTAAAATTGGGTAGGTTTTTTCTGCTAAATGCCACTTTTACCCGCACACGGCCATCCTAAGCAGCCCAATTGGGCGGTAAACAGCCCAATCTGGCAACACTGCCTGCAAGCTGAGTGAGGGATGATGCATAGGCCCAATTCGAAACGGGAGGCAGTGACTCGATGACTCTCCTCCTACATAAACATGTCACTGATCAGATAGGTGAAGTTAGCTAATGAGGCAGCCGTTACGAACGGCACTAACGAGTGCGCCGCCTTGCGCATTTGATGTTACGGCGATTCTATGGCGGGAGTTACGTCCATCACGTTAGCGCTTAGCTTACGCATGCTATTTGAACGGTGAATGATCGTCAGACGGCGGAATCGTAAAATAGGCTATAAATAGATCTAGCGACAGCATATTTAGATACTACAATGTTGATTTATCCATTCGATTTTCAATATCTACATACAGAAGTGACAGAATAAAGAGTATGATAAGGTAGTAGCTTGGGTAGTAGCCATGTTTGTTTTTCAGGTTTCCGGTTGAGAGGGAGGTGGCGCACAGCATGTTGGGTACCAAGGCAGCGAAGTCAACATCTGATGTATCCTCGAAATATCCTCGTTACGCCCACAAATGCAGTCAACTGCCGAGGGAGGAAATAAAGCAATTTTTCGTTTCGATCCTCACTTCATGACTCGATGTCCAGTCAGCTTACTGGAAGGACAGCTGACTTCCCTGTTTCGAATGGGGCACCTAAGTCTCCACCCCTTCCGGGCGGCTTCTGGGGCTGGCAACGGAAAAACTTTTGACTGGGTTGTAATGGACTGATCAAAGCTATTTTCCGACCCACCTCGCATTTCCCCGTGGATCACACATATGCTGTGCCTCAGAATTAATAACAACCACTGGTGTGCTTGTTGACTTCACTTGGCAAGCGATTTTTGAGTTGTGAATGTGCAAAAATATGTAATTATTTGGACTACACAACAGACGTCGCATGTCCGACGTGCAGCCACTTAAGCCACGGTGCAGCGGTAGGGTTGGCTGTGCCTCGGTTCACGTCAGATATGCGAGGCGCAAGTGTAGTCTCCAACACAGTTTTGCACAAAAGCTAAAATAACGTTTCTTGCGTGCCGAAAATGAGTGGTCTTACGACGCAAATCCAAACCTTTCAAATTCACTGTCATCATATGTGAAATCCAGAGCACATGCCAAACGGGATGAGGATTTAGCTTGACTCGCTCCATTGACTCGCATTCAAAATTTTGCGAGCTCCTGCCCCATGTATCGGAAGTAGAAGGGCGTGACTTAGGTGCCCCATAGGGCCACAGAGTCCCAAATAACTGGGTGTGGCCTGTGGAACTTGAGCATTGCAGTGCATTATGGGGATTGTTGTCACAAATCCACAAGCACTAAAAAGTCATTTTCTGAATTTTCTCGGTCAAGAAGGCACCAAATTAGAAATGTATGCTACTATTCTACTATATATCCCTAAAGCGACCGACTGGGGTCATTTATGACCCCGGGCACATATTTTCATACATCATTTCTGCAATTTTCAGCAGAAAAACTTGTCCTTCTAGCAGTTTGTCAATACATATGTTGTGCATGTTGTGATTTTTGTGATATTTGGACCATCTATATGGGATTTATAATCAAAACACCTCTGGGGTCATTTATGACCCCGAGAGGATCCATGAGATACTCAACATTATAATGTCCATTGTTGTTGTAATTTTCAAACTCTGGTTTTTGTATTTTGTGTCTTGGGGCAGGCCATGGTCAGCAGACCTAAAATATTCATAATATAAACATTTATAGTAGTAGCCCCTTAATGCGCGCCGTACCTCCAGTGGCACGCTGTAATAGTCATTGAAATATAACTACCATAGCACTACAATACTATGACACAATACAGGGCCTTTAGTAATGCACCACGACTTGGTCATTACCATACTGGTAACAACAAATGTATAAAGCCGCGTCTTAAGGGGTTAAAATATAATATATTATATAAATAAATAGGGCACCCCTGCGATAGCCAACAAAGCATATTGCGAGGGCACCCAGGTAGCATTTCCTCTGTTATTGCTCCATATTTTGTTGATATAATGGCACAGTGGTCCTAGACACATGATGAGAATATGAAATGGAAGTCATCCTGATGAACAAAGAGGGAGGAAACAAGTCATCAGTGTAGAAATCAATGGCGTTTTTAGAATTTTCCTTATTATATGGCTATACAAAGGCTGAAGCATCAGTTGAATCATTTCTTTGCTCTAATACATATGGAAGACACCTATTCACAGCTACAATGTCCAGAAAAAGTTTCAGAGAAATTTTGAGTGTGCACAAGGTTATATGTTTGAGACATGGTTTTGTCTATGTAAATTGCCATATTCTCTGATCTTGTAATTTCATGAACCCAGAAATGTTGAGTACCCTAAAGTTTTATTGCAGAAATATCATCTATGGGCCTAATGAATAGAATTTAGCTTGGTTTCCCAAAGTTTCACTTTGAGCAATTTCCATAATTAGCATAAATATACTGTATTATTATGGTAAGACTACTACAAGTGAATAGGCTAAAAAATGTAAATGATAGATATCACCATGAAACTTTCTCAGTTGATTACTGATGATGAGAGAAGAAAAAATGTATTGGATGTTTTTTGTATTTTGATGTTTACATATGCAAATGAGGGCATACATCATATTTAGCATATACGTATGTAAGTTTGACTTTTTTTTTGCTTTAGATCAGGGACAAGTATGTTCAAGATGTAAATAAATTTGAATGAACCCCAAAAAATAATTTATATAGTGGTATATCTATATAAATCCCTTGGGGTCATTAATGACCCCGCTCGGTCAGATTAGTCGCAAAAACAGGCTGGTTGCTTGAGGGTTAAATGACCCACTTTAAATACAATATTCATGTCTCCACCGGTGGAATGCCCCTTTAATAATGACCGCAGTGCTTACAATGAAGGTAGCCCCGCCATAGTTTAAATTTGGCCGCCATAGTTTCCGAAAATGTAAAAAAAAAACCTTTTTTTTAATTTTTTTTTTACTTTTTTTTTTTTTTTTACGATTTCCCTTGATTACGATTTCCATCGCATTTTCCTCCTGGCGTAAATACATCCTATAGAGAACACCACAACTGCTTGAAAGACAGAGGGATCAAAAGCCTAGTCAAGTTGTTGTAGTTAACTTGGGTTTGGGAATAATAAAAAAAAAACCTTCAGAGAAGGGACAGTTGGGATGAGTTTACTACACTCCCCAGGCTTTGTTTTACAGTTGTAATGAGTTAGGTGACAGTAATTAGTTAGGTGACATAAATGTGTAATATGTTGTTCAGCCCTTTTAATGGGAGGAATTTTGAAAAACTGGCACTGTTACCAGCACCCCTCATGTAATAATAATGATAATTTCATGATACTCAAAGTCGCTTGAATGCGTAGGCCTACGGCTATGTGTGTGGGGGGAAAAGGCATAGCCTACCCTCTTAGACCCTTTTTGTCTATGCATTAATTTCACAGTGCTTTTAAATTCTTATCTCTGCTCCTATTTTGTTTTATTTTTTTCATTACATAGACCCCTGCATGAGGGACGAATGAAACTGTGTTGTAAACACAAATGATTCACTGTTCTGCATTTTTATTTCATAATATGAATGACAATGTACTACTATTATACATGTCATGGGTAAAATCTTATGTAGCCTTATTTCTCAAAATATAAATGGCTGAAATGGAGGCCTATGCCTATAGTTTCTCCATGCGCCAATGTCATACTGTA
>NW_026945906.1:40000-42500 GCF_034702125.1 Engraulis encrasicolus
GCGTATGAGAAAGTAAAAGTCGGCAACACTGTTTGCTCCACCATGAATCATCAAACAGTGTTGGGGACCTTTTCCCTTTAGTGGTGGGTGCGCACATTCTCTGACTTTTTGGATTACACTGTGAATCATTGCAAAGTTTAAATTTCATGACAATAAAACGGAAACTCATATCAGAAGCATCAGGTGAGCTCAGTCACTTTTGGCCGCGAGAGACTTTCTTTGTGTGTTATGGTAGGCATAGCCTACATTCGCGCCACGGAACACAGTAACGTGGATTATTGAAACTGAAGACTTGATTTCTTCTATGTGGATACTTTTTTTTTCGTTTGGTAACCTATAATTATGGACCATGCAAAGAACTCGAAACAGAGCACGCCCAGTGTTTCACTGCGTGCGTAACAAGCTACAGTATAGCCAAGTCGCTTCCGCCCGTCCCCCAATTCCGCCCGCCTAATTAATTAGGCATGTATCCACTGTTTAAGTCAGGAATAGATATCGACATGATACAGAGTTTGTATGCTTATCCTACAATTTGAAACAGTGATGACATTTAAAACCGAGTCAACGGCCATAAACAGCATTTTAATGAAGCGTGTCGTAACGGCAGCATGAAAGAGGTGGAACTTTAATTCCACGACGATATTCTGGCTAAAAACTCGCCCTGGCCACTTCCCTGTTTCGCTTTAGGACCAAAATTATTCAACCGTTTCCACAGTAACGACCAAACTAATCACAGTTCCTGCAAAGGTAAAGCCAGGACTACAAGTGTGAACGAAATAAGCAAAACAGCATGAAGGAATAATAAACAGTAACGGAAATACCGACGTGACCTGAAATCAAGCGGGCAGAATGGGAGCCTTTCGCCGGCGAATTGTGCTGAAACTAGATTTTGGACATGCTGGACGTTATCTCCAAATTACGATAGAAAGGGCTACCAATGTTAGCTAATATTGCTCCTTACCTCATCTACACAGTTGCCGCTATCCAAAAATATACGATAGCATAATCAAATAGTATTTGAAATAGTGACATTATCACGTTCACAGTGAAGTGATCAGTGAAGTGGGCGGAATTTGGCGACCTTACTTGTTTTAAAACTGTTTGCAAGAACAGCATACCCGTCAGCTACAAAAAACGGCAAAAATTCCCTGATTTTAAGCCAAAAATTGGAAAAGTTTCAACAGGCCAAATCCTGACAGTCAACGGGACGGCAATGACAGGTCAGACAGTACACCATGCTTTTCCATTTAAGAGTCCGCGCGCGCGGCCAAAATCCCCACACACAGGGCATGTTTTAAAAGGAGCGTGTGCAGCGTAAAACATTAAATATGAGTTTCTCCTTGTTGTTTTGCCGCTCAAGTTGTCTGGGGCTGATGCAAAACTTCATGCTGGTTCAGTTTGTAATCAGGTACATTCGCAGGATTGTCTGTGCGTTTGCCATGAGCATCGACTGTATGACTATGAACTGATGCTCAGATGCAAAGATGCACACCCACGAAATGGATAGGGTTGGATTTAGATTGTAGTTCTCAATTTAAAATAAATTCCCTGAGACTTCAACTGGATAATGAGGGAGGCTCGGTGGTCGGTTAAGATTTTTAAACATTTCGTCATCCCCAGTGTTTATAAATTAGGAACCGAAAATGGCACCGTCAGGAACCGGCATTGAAACGTAGGTTCTAGAACCGGAACCGAAACCGAAAAATTCTGATCGGTACTCAGCCCTACACACACACACACACACACACACACACATGCACGCACGCACACACACACACACACGCAGAGAGAGAGAGAGAGAGAGAGAGAGAAAGTGGGGAGATGGGAGGAGATATATAGAAGACTGACGACACACATTGACTGACTATACACTGACTACACACATAGTAAACAGATCCACATGCACGCACACACGTCCAGTATACCCTCCCTCCCACCGACCCAACACAAACATGCACCCACACAACTAGCAAGACACAAGCACAAGCAAAAGCATACACACACACACACACACACACACACAGACACACACACACACACACACACACACACACACACACACACACACACACACACACACACACACACACACACACACACACACCATAATGTGCAGAGTACATATATAAAGATGACCTCCAACGACCTCCTAAATGGTTATGCCAACACGTTCACTGTGTGTGTGTGTGTGTGTGTGTGTGTGTGTGTGTCTGCATCCATAATTGATCCATTTTAAACACTAGACTGCTGCATTATTCATATAAGCTGTCATCATCATATACAACCAAAACACACACGCACACACACACACACACACACGCACGCACGCACGCACGCACGCACGCACGCACACACACACATAAACACACACACACGCACACGCACACAGACAGAAACACACACACACACACACACACACACACGCACACACACACACACACACACACGCACAAGCACACACACACACACACACACACACACACACACACACACACACACA
>NW_026945906.1:52500-62500 GCF_034702125.1 Engraulis encrasicolus
ATTCTTTCTTATTCTCTGATGAAACATTCAGCCAACACTCTCATTTACTGCTCACACACATACTATAACAAACTGTCATCAGAGAGAGAGAGAGAGAGAGAGAGAGAGAGAGAGAGAGAGAGAGAGAGAGAGAGAGAGAGAGAGAGAGAAAGAGAGAGAAAGAGGACATAACATGAAAAGAGACAGAGGAAAATAGAAAGATGAGAGAAAGAGAGACAGGAAAGAGAGAGAGAGCGTGTGTGAGAGATAGAGTGAGAGAGAGAGAGAGAAAGTGGGAGACACAGAAACAGAGAGAAAGAGGGGGGAGAAGATGAATGATGAGGAGAAGGAGAGAGAGAGAGAGAGGAAAGAGAGAGAGAGAGAGGAAAGGGACAGAGAGAGGAGAGAGAGAGAGAGGGATAAAGAGGGAAGAAGATGAATGAGGAGGTTGAGGAGAGAGTGGGAGGTGTGTGAAGGAGAGATCTATTTTGGTCCATCTCATTTGCTGTGTTAAGAGTTGAAGACGATTAGAGAGCAAACCACACACACACGCACGCACACACACACACACACGCACGCACACACACACACACACACACACACACACACACACACACACACACACACACACACACACACACACACACACACACACACACACACACACACACACACGCACAGATGCACACACACACACACACACACACACATGCATGTGCACTTGTAGGGGTCAGGGAACGTTTCCTTTTCAACATACCAATTGGAAATGAGAACATGACATTTGAATTGAACTTCTGCCATCAATGTCGTCTTGCAATGTCATCACGAGGCCATGAGCATGAGGAAGTTATGCTAATGGGAAGAACTCCCTGTCCTGTCCTTATTGTGTGTATTTGTTGCACTCATTGAGAGTAAATAGAATGGAGGCCAAAATTCTATTTCATTGTTGAAGCCAAAAGTGGAGCCAAGGTTGGACCCAAAAAGACCAAAAAATGGCCAAATCCCATTCATTCCTATGGGAGACCAGGGGGATAATTTTTCGCTCAACTAGTAGGTCCCCTTACTCTCCAACTTACCAGGGTGATTTTTTGTGGTGAGGTTTTATTTTAGAGAGATATTAAAAGTTAAATTGACCAATGAGCATCAGAAGATGGTTTGATTGACAGTTGGGATTCTGTTCAGTCAGGCGCACGCTGAGCAAGAGGGCCGTCGTCATGACTTCCACTTGGCTGTGCGTGGCGTGCCTGGGACTGGGCAATCTTGTCCACCTGTGTGTTGCTCCTGATATTACTTTCATAAACTTTGAACATCAACTCGATCGATTGATATACTGTTACCATTGTTTGGCCATCTCCTTGTGAAATCGGGTGTACTTATCGGTACTCTGAGATGGAGCGCTGATGTTTAGGTAAGTAAAATTAAACATTTTATTACAGTTGTTTGACCAACATGACTGACAAACTTGTTTGCCTAGCAAATTACATTGACGTTTAAATAACACTGTGGTCATAGTAATACCATAATATGGCGGGCAAATACATTGTGGCATGTGCCTTAAGGTTTTTTTTTGTTTTTTAAGCGCTGTCAGCGAGACATGTTGAGTGTAATGATGCTAAGACTAGCTCTATTATTGCATCGTGTCTCCATCAAACATGTCATTAAAGTGACTGGCATCTGTCGGTCTGCAAGTAACTTCTAACATGAATGTATGTAAGTATATAAGCAAACTGTGTTTCTTTGACGTACATTGGGTTTAGTGTAGACTTAATCAGTTCCCCTACTGCAGACTAGCAGGTGCAAATCTGTCTTATTTAGACCTCATTGGTTCGTGTCTATGCTAACTAATTCACCTCAGCATGCTACATACACCTCAGACTTTACACAAAAGTTGGTGAAGGTAAATTTCAAGCTCATTTAGTAATCCAGGGCATTGGTGGTGGTGGATTGTTTGCTGACATACTATTTGTTTGTAGAAGTTGTGGTGGCATATAACATAATTTCCAACCAGGACTTCGGCGTCAGGTGACTTGCCTGACTGACTGGGTTTGTTTATTTCACATCCCAAGCCTAGTTAGAAGTTATATAGCAAAACCGTAACATTGCACAGGTGACAGGTTTGATAATTTTGCTTGTCATCATCATTTCACTATAATTTCATTTCAGCAGATAGTCTGAGCACATAAACTAGAATAGTTCTAGGTTTGTGGCGTGCACCTGCAAAATGCATCATTCCTAATTATTGTTTATATTGTAGGGTGACTCAGTTAGCAGAATTTATGTTGAGACATTGCTTAACACATTGAATACCGGCGGTGCTCACGGAATTATGTCGTAGAATACCAGCGTTCTAAGCCCTTTTTGACGTTTTTTTGTAGACTCACAGCTTATTATGTGATAGGGCCACTGAAATATGTTATGACTCGTTCGAAAGTGGAGACGCTGCCCTCTTAGTAGGTGAAAACTGTGTGTCTCTACGAGCTTTTATTGCCGAGTAAACCCACGCTAAACCGAAGCGGGTATCCATGGAATTCAGCTACAATCGGAGATATTGAGGTTTTTGTGAAGGGTGCGCTTCTTCAGAATGTGACGAGTTTGAAAGGGGATGAGTTGGTTTTAATCACAATTTGGTGCAAGGTTAGCTCTGACACACATCTTCCTGCTCGTCAAGACACACCTCCTGCTCTAAACCACTACGACACCGGCAATCAATGCCCTTCGAAATCCACGTTTTTCACACAGACTGAACACAAGCTCTTTGCACACATGCAGAAGGTCGGACATTTGCTAAAATAGTTCCCGATGACTCCCGAAATAATAGCCCAACATTGACAACAAATCCCAATGATATGATGCTTAGATGTAGCCCATCCGATATGTAGCCATCTATGCTAGCTTCTGGCTTTTCACATACAGGAAGACAGTTCAACATGGGGGTGAATAATCAAATAAACTTATCTGGTTGGCGATCAAACTTCTAAATCGGAGCGCATTACTCCAATTACAATTCGGGTGCCATTTTGATCCAAGGATCTGGTAAAGGTCTAGGTAGCAAGCCCAGAAAGTTCAAGATACCCCTGGCACGATATACAATGGTCTCTGTGTTTACCTATTGCGTGAAGTCAGACACAATACACGCTACCGATCGTGGGCTACTAGGGAAACAACAACATAGCACGATTCACAAATACGGCAGCACACCTCCTGCTCTGTCACACTACGACACCAGCAATCGATGCCCTTTGAAATCCCCGTTTTTCACGTGGACTGAACACAAACTCTTTGCACACATGCAGAGGGTGAGACATTTGCTAAAATAGCTCCCGATGACTCCCGAAATAATAGCCCAACATTGACAACAAATCCAAATGATATGATGCTTAGATGTAGCCTAGCCCATCCGATCCAAATCATATGCGGTGGCAGATGGACACTCCCAACTGAGATCGCTCCCGGACGTGTAGTCCCAGGTGTTTCTATCACTCCCGGACGTGTAGTCCCACCCGATTATATTTCACGTATTATCATACACTGCCACATACAAGCAATTTAAGGTTAGGGTTAGGGTTAAGGTTAGGGTTAGAAACAAAAAACTAACATCAAAAAGATAACTAGCTCCGTTATAAGGCGGTGGGATCGATTGTCTGGCTAGTGGGAGCGAACCGACCGGGGATCGAACCGCGCTGGGAGCGACAATCAGGGAATCATGATATGTAGCCATGCTAGCTTCTGGCTTCTCACATACAGGAAGACACAGAAACTTATCTTTTTGGCGATCAAACGTCCAAATCGGAGCGCATTACTCCAATCACATATCGGGTGCCATTTGGATCCAAGGATCTGGTAAAGGTCTAGCAAGTCCAGAAAGTTCAAGATACTCCAGGCACGATATACAATGGTGTTTACCTATTGCGTGAAGTCAGAGACAACACATGCTACAGGGACCGTACTAGGGAAATCAATGCAGGCAGCGCGATAGGCGACATGGGTTGGCATCCAGACATCTTGGTAAGTTAAATTAAAATATCCAAATCATAACACTCAAACATCATAACAATCAAACAACTTTGGACTGCAAATGTTGTCATTTATGTCCAGGGCTCTAAATTAACGGGCGCCAACACGCCAAATGCGGGTGAAAAATCATTTTGGCTGGTAGAAAAAATCATCCACTAGCCAAATTGGCCGGTAGCGCGTGCCCGACTGAACGTTAAACAGCTGCCCGCACAGATCTGTAGCTGCCGTCTGATGAACCTTAAAACGTCGCCTACTGTACATTACCCATGAACATTAGTCCTACCGTCATAATGTAGCCCACACCCATTGGCTGACCGTTAATCACAATAACAGGCAGCCTCACATCCATTGGCTGCGTGTTTGATACCCTCGCGCTGGAACTAGTGTTGATAAAATTTGTTCAATGAGCGGACTAGCGCGGATTACTTTGGTTCTGTAGGTTTTGGTCAGACGAAAAATAATGTGGCAGTGGTTAAAGCACGGTTATGTGTCAATGAATGCAAGTAATAGCAGCGTAACTGTTGTGACGGTGAAATAGAGTATTGGTGGAGAGGAAACGGTGTGAGTGAGTGGAGGGACAGGACAGCTGTCTGTCAAAACAGTGTCGTTGCCGTCAGAAGCCGTCTGATATTTGCGAGGTCCTCGCAACTAGAAACGATGTAGTTGTCATTTCCTAATAACGCCCACGCCATCGCAAAGACCCTGCACGAGTTTGACATGGATATACGAGTAAGTGGAAAAAAGATAACAAAAACTAGCGACGAAAGTAACAAAGTAAGCATGGTCTCCGTGGGGTTATTGGATATCTAGTTGACATAGCGTAACGGTAATTGTCATTCCAAGCGCATCGTAAGTAAAGCTAATATTAATTTGATCTGGAGGAACTTGAAGGTGTCACGCAGCAGCAGCATAAACACACAATGCAGACATCATTCACACACTGTGTAGGTGTGTGTGTGTGTGTGTGTGTGCGTGCGTGCGCGCGGGTGTCTCCTATCCTTCTCCTCTCCGTCTCCTTCTCCTCCCTTCATCTTTTCTCCCCTTCACCTGTCTTCTGTGCATTGTCCATGGTATTTGGCCCACTGTGTGTGAAGTGATGCTGTGTAGGGGATATGAGGTTTTGCAGTGTTTGGTTGTGTGTTTGTTTGGCTAGTGTATGTTGAAAGTCTGGTATGTGTGTGACATTAGTGTTGAAGGCATGCTGTGTTTGTGTGAGTTGTAGGCCTATACTGTATGTGAGGTTTGGGTGATGGTGTGTGAGGTAATAGGCTAGTGTTTGGCTGTCTGTGCAGTATATGGAAATGGAATGAAAAATAATGAAATGCAGGTAATAAAAATATAATTACTAAATAATTATAGAATGGACTGAATTATATTGAGTATAATATTTATATTGTTTATCTGTGTTGAGGACATAGCCTAGTTTAATAAAATAATTAAAAGCATCATAATTAACACATGGTTTATTTTGGTGAGAAAAAAATGGCTAGTTGACCTTCCATTTGGCTAGTAAGAAAAAATGTCTACTAGCCAAATTGGCTGGTGGTGGAAAAAGTTAATTTAGAGCCCTGTTTATGTCCATCACAGAGCTACCAAAATCACATATATTGTCCATTGAAGGGTGTAGATTCAAAATATGATATTTAAATGCAAAAACGTATTTTTACGTTTTGGTATACAACGCATGGGCGTGAAAAACGCATTATTACGTCGTCGGTACTCAATGTGTTAATATAATTCGCGGAGGTCATTTTCATACCGCGAAATTTTGCGCGAGCAACCGGGAGATTATAGTTTAATGTTTTATTTGTCGTCATAATATTGTGCATATTCATGCTTAGGCTGTTGACATGTGAAAGTTGAATGTTTGATACCCATATGCTGAAGTTAGATGTTTGTCATTGTGCTGCATGTGGACGGTAGCGTTTTGTCTCTAAAACTATGGAGGCCAATTACATGCCATCGTTCCTCTTACGAAGAGTCTTAGGAGTAATGTTCTCCCTTGTGTTGTTTTCTGTCATTGCAGATGCGATGTCCCAACAAGAATCTGCCAGTAGGCTACCACATGTAAGTACACACACTCCCAGTATAAGAAAGCAAATTTCTAGCAATCCATAGCCTTGCGCTGTGTGGATCTTATGAGGCGAAGATAAACAAAATGTAACCAAGTGATTTGTATAATGTCCCAAGCATAACAAACACAACACATCAGCAAGTGAGACTGAAATTGCTGTAGGCCTACACTTAGATGGTTTTTTTTTTTAGTTTTTTACATTATGTAATACGTTCACATACGTAAAACCTGTTCTGGCCTTTTCTGTTCAGCATTATGAGAAGTCAAATGGTAAAAGCATGTTAATATACAGGTCTCAAGCATAAGAAAAATTGAGATGATAATAGTAAGTGTTTATTTAAAAAAGAAACGAGTTAAAGGTCAACACGATTCATGACGTACATGTATATGGGGGTTCTTCTTGTGTTGTTGGTCACCACATTGCTTCAGGGATTGAAAGCAGTACTATGTATTGGTTGAGACATCAGGTATGTTTAATGAAATGTAAATGACTGTTATAAAAATGGAGGATAAAGGGCTGGAGCTGGAGCTCGCTGGCAGGTTCCATCTTCATGATCGCCACACACCCATCTGAATGAACAAATATGAAGAAAATAAACCAGGAAGTTTTAATCAGGAAGCTTTGGTACCATGGTGTATGAAAATAGCTGGATAGCTGTTTTGTCTGTGGGATGTTCAAGCATATACAAACACACCACATCATTTTAAAAATGTCATACATGCTTTAACAACCGTTGCACATAAAGGTAATTCACTCCAATGTCACTTCATGTTCTACTTCAGTAATTCTAGTGACAAATATCTTTGTAATAGCTGTACATTGGCATTTTCTGACACCGATTTAGCAGTAGTGTGTGTTGACCTTTCATATCTGTTTAGCTACTATACACCACCGTCAGGATACTGTGTGTGGTGGGCTAGAAATTAAATACAGGGCACATCAAGATTTCTGGTGGCACTTCAAATTGGCCTACTCATACAAAGCCTACACATCTGATAATGAATTACTGGAGTCTATGCTGTGGATAGCTGGTAAATGCATTAAGTAAGTGGGGGTCAATTAATCTGATCTTGAACATATTTTGAAGAACATGCCCACAGACATGGCAGCACAAGAAGGCTATTGCTTTCAAAAAAGTAGACGTTATGTCCTGCTTTGAGTGATCACTAGCCTACTTGTTTTGAGAGGCTCACAACTCTAGTCGCAGATTGCATGTTGTAAGACTGTCCAACTTGTATGCAATAGTCATTTTTTCCTGTCATTACGTTTCAATTACAACGTGATGAAGTGGGTGACATGAGGATGGGACTCGCTAGCTAAGGTAATATTACTCAAGTGCTATTATAAACTACCCTTCAAGATTTCATTACCGTTATGTATTGATATTCGCCACACTTATTGATCAGCAGTTTTTTAATGGGTTATGTTTCAGTGAAAATCAAGGTTTCTTTATTGACACTTACCAGTCGCACAGCCGAAAAGTGGGTTGGTTCAGTAGCACCCTCGCAGCGTGATATTAATTTTTCACCCTTGTTATTGCCATCGTGGGAGGGGCGGGACATGACTTGAACTGAGCATTCTCTGATTGGGTGTTGTCCAATCAGCACTTGCATTGGAAGGGTGTAGATTCAAAATATGATATTTAAATGCAAAAACGTATTTTTACGTTTTGGTATACAACGCATGGGCGTGAAAAACGCATTATTACGTCGTCGGTACTCAATGTGTTAATATAATTCGCGGAGGTCATTTTCATACCGCGAAATTTTGCGCGAGCAACCGGGAGATTATAGTTTAATGTTTTATTTGTCGTCATAATATTGTGCATATTCATGCTTAGGCTGTTGACATGTGAAAGTTGAATGTTTGATACCCATATGCTGAAGTTAGATGTTTGTCATTGTGCTGCATGTGGACGGTAGCGTTTTGTCTCTAAAACTATGGAGGCCAATTACATGCCATCGTTCCTCTTAGGAGTAATGTTCTCCCTTGTGTTGTTTTCTGTCATTGCAGATGCGATGTCCCAACAAGAATATGCCAGTAGGCTACCACATGTAAGTACACACACTCCCAGTATAAGAAAGCAAATTTCTAGCAATCCATAGCCTTGCGCTGTGTGGATCTTATGAGGCGAAGATAAACAAAATGTAACCAAGTGATTTGTATAATGTCCCAAGCATAACAAACCTAACACATCAGCAAGAGACTGAAATTAGGCCTACACTTACATGTTAGGTTTTTTTTTTTTAGTTTTTTACATTATGCTTCCTGATTCTATACCTAAGATCTATTTCCCGAGTAAAGCGATCACCCTCATGTGTTTGTATATAGTAATAAAATATAATTGGTAGGGATGCACCGATACCACTTTTTTGAAAACCGATACAAGCATGAGTACATTAATGTCTGTACTTGCCGATACCGAGTACCGATACAGATACCTTTTACCACCAAAGTACAATGAAAATAAATGCATGGCCTTGTTTTTTTCCACCTGTGATATTTTTATTGTCCATTTCCATGTAGATTTAAATGTTAGTAAATGTATGAGGTGGCACTTTTTTCCATGCAGCTATCAAGTCCACAGAACGTGTCAAGATTTTGCATTGTTTTGTGTAATAGCAGTATCGTTCCTGGTATCGGCAAGTGCTTGACGAGTACGAGTACGAGTATAATGAACAGTATCGGGCGCCGATACCGATACCAGTATCGGTATCGGTGCATCCCTAATAATTGGTACTATATCCATGGCTGTGTGTTCCAGGCCAGCAGGTGCGTGAGGCGGTTATCAATGTGACTCGTCAGCAGGTGGAGGACTTCCACGGCCCCGAGGACTACTGATTACTGTGTGTGGCCTATAGCCACCTGAGGACCTCCAAGAGCTGGCAAGGACACCATCCGCGTCGCCCGTAAGTTTCATCTGTCTTTCACGGCTTTTTGTCCATAACATCATATTACAATTAGCTACAACAGGCAGAACTAAGCCTCTTATTCAGAGACCACTGGGCCTTTGTTCTGACACCTGACTATTTGAACTGTCTAAAATAATTTGTCAACCCTTTCTCTTGCTCTTTTCAGAACATGGACAAACCAGATCTGACAGCGTGCCCATCATCAGCTGCTGTGACGGGCCTTCCATGGTGTTGCTGTGGTTATTGCAAGGACAAACAAAAACTGTTCTGTTTGGTTTATACAAACCAAAACAATATGTAAATAAACTACACAATTTGTACAGCTAAATCCTGAAATTGTCAGTAGTTATTAAGTAATGGCTGTGTGCGTTTGTATTAAGCACTATATAAAAATACATTACACATACGTAAAACCTGTTCTGGCCTTTTCTGTTCAGCATTATGAGAAGTCAAATGGTAAAAGCATGTTAATATACAGGTCTCAAGCATAAGAAAAATTGAGATGATAATAGTAAGTGTTTATTTAAAAAAGAAACGAGTTAAAGGTCAACACGATTCATGACGTACATGTATATGGGGGTTCTTCTTGTGTTGTTGGTCACCACATTGCTTCAGGGATTGAAAGCAGTACTATGTATTGGTTGAGACATCAGGTATGTTTAATGAAATGTAAATGACTGTTATAAAAATGGAGGATAAAGGGCTGGAGCTGGAGCTCGCTGGCAGGTTCCGTCTTCATGATCTCCACACACCCATCTGAATGAACAAATATGAAGAAAATAAACCAGGAAGTTTTAATCATGAAGCTTTTGTACCATGGTGTATGAAAATAGATGGATAGCTGTTTTGTCTGTGGGATGTTCAAGCATATACAAACACACCACATAATTTTAAAAATGTCATACATGCTTTAACAACCGTTGCACATAAAGGTAATTCACTCCAATGTCACTTAATGTTCTACTTCAGTAATTCTAGTGACAAATATCTTTGTAATAGCTGTACATTGGCATTTTCTGA
>NW_026945906.1:72500-77500 GCF_034702125.1 Engraulis encrasicolus
AAATCAGGATCCGGTGCATCTCTAATTATAAGACTGACTCCCTAACCATTAGCCTAGCTGCCACACACTGGTAATACACTATGTAAACTACTGTACATCACAGGGAAGGAACACTATGAGCTCTACAGAAACAACACACAAAGTATACTGTACACGAGGTGTATCTCAAATAGTCAGGGCTAAGCACACACGCACGCACGCACGCACGCACGCAAACACACACACACACACACACACACACACACAAACACACACCAACACACACACACACACACACACACAAACAACCACGCACAGGCACAGGCACATTCACGCACGCACGCACGCACGCACGCACGCACGCACGCACGCACGCAGGCACGCAAACACACACACACACACACACACACACACACACACACACACACACACACACACACACACACACACACAGACACTCAAAACACACACACACAAAACACACAGACACTCAAAACACACAGACACTCAAACCTGAGGAGGAGAAGTGAAGTTGTTCAAATATTGAATGTTGAGAGGGGAGGGCACTGGGGCAGAGAGGCTGACAAGCTGCAGGAGAGGAAAGAGGTGGTGAGAGAGGTGAAGAGATGAAGGGAGAGATGCAGAGAGAGAGAGAGAGAGAGAGAGAGATGTATATATGCAGAGAGGGAGAGATGATGAGAGAGAGGTAGAAATGTGGGGGTATATGGGGAGAGGGAGAGAGAGAGGGGGGGGTCGAGAGATTGAGGAGATGGAGAGAGAGAATTGGAGTGGAGGTGGAGAGATGAGGGGAGAGAGGGAAATATATGGCAGAGAGGTCAAAAGAGAGGCGGAGATGGGGAGAGAAAGAGAGGGGGTGGAAATGGTAGACGGCAGTAATAAATCGGGTGGAGGTGATGAATGATGGAGAGAAAGAGAGAGGGGGGTGGAGAGATGACATTGATGGAGTGATGAGAGAAGAGAGAAGAATGTATAGAGAGGGAAAGAGGACGAGAGGTCTGGGACAGAGGGGAGGAACGAGAACAGAGAAGATGAGTGAGTGAGGATTGATGGAGGAATGGATAGATATGGTGGAGAGAGGAGGAGATGAGAGAGGTGAGGAGAGGAGGATGAGGAGAGGAGAGGAGGATGAGGAGAGGAGAGGAATGGATAGATATGGTGGAGAGAGGAGGAGATGAGAGAGGTGAGGAGAGCAGAAGGGAAGGAGAAGAGTGAGGAGAGGGGTGGAGAGGAGAGGAGAGGAGGATGAGGAGAGGAGAGGAGAGGAGGGAGAGGAGGAGGACAGGAGAGAAGGAGGGAGAGGAGAGGAAAGGAGAGGAAAGGAGAGGAGAGGAGATGAGAAGAGAGCAGAGGAGAGGAAAGGAGAGGAGAGGAGGAGAGGAGATGAGAAAAGGTGAGAGGAGGGGAGAGGCGTAGAGGAGAGGAGAGTAGAGGAGAAGAGTAGAGGAGGAGAGAAGGTGAGAGGAGAGGAGAGGAGAGGAGGAGGACAGGAGAGGAGGAGGGAGAGGGCAAAAGAGGAGGAGAGAAGGTGAGAGGAGAGGAGAGGAGAGGAGTAGAAGAGTAGCAGCCATAGCTCAATGGTTAGGGTGCTGGCCTTCAGATCAGAGGGTTGTTGGTTCGAAACCCACCCTTACCAAAACCTCCATCCATGGCTGAAGCGCCCTTGAGAAAGGCACTAACCCCGCTCTGCTCCAGGGCCTGTAACCAATACCCTGTACCTGAATAACTGTAAGTTGCTTTGGATAAAATAAATAAAGCTAAACGTAATGAAGGAGTTGAGAAGAGAGGAGAGGTGAGGACAGTGAATGATGGGCCTAAGGATGTCCAATGCCCCACTAATTAACACATGAATAATGTGTGTGGGTAAGTGACATTTAAACACACACACACATAGAGAGATAGACAGTCTCTCTCTCTCTCTCAGACACACACACACACACACACACACACACACACACACACACACACACACACACACACACACACACACACACACACACACACACACACACACACACACACACACACACACAGAAGGCAAACTGAATGCACACAGTTGTTAAGAGGAGCAGTGTGTGATGAGACTGGGAGCTGCACAGCTGATAATACACTAATGAATGCACTTCACTCAACATCTCATTACACACACATGCACACACACACACAAATGCACACACACACACACCTGCTGCTTCCAGACAATGGAGTGTGCACCACTGTCACCCATCCCACAATACGCTATGACACATTCCATTTACTTCATCTCTATAGACACACGTACATGCACACACACGCACACACACACGCACACACACACACACATAGACACACTCACATGCGCACACACGCGCACACGCACGCACACACACACACACACACACACACACACACACACACACACACACACACACACACACACACACACACACACACACACACACACACACACACACACAGACCTCTCCCTCTCCCTCTCTCTCTCTCTTTCTCTCTCTCTCTCTCTCTCTCTCTCTCTCTCTCTCTCTCTCTCTCTCTCTCTCTCTCTCTCTCTCTCTCTCTCATTTATTCTTCTTTTATTCCCATGTCAGTGTGCAGATGCTGATTCTATTCAATAGTAATCAGCAGCGAGACAGATGACCCCTCACCAACCATGGCTATTAATACAGACTTTATTCTCCTCCATATTCTCTCTCTCTCCCTCTCTCTCTCTCTCTCTCTCTCTCTCTCTCTCTCTCTCTCTCTCTCTCACTCTCTCTCTCTCTCTCTCTCCTCTCTCTCTCTCTCTCTCTCTCTCTCTCTCTCTCTCTCTCTCTCTCTCCCTCTCCCTCCCTCCTCGTTTCTCTCTGTCTCTCTCTCCCTCTGTGTATCTATCACTCTAACTCCCTCTCCCTCCCTCCCTCCTCATTTGTCTCTCTCCCTCCATCCCTCTCTCTCTCGCTCTCTCTCTCTCTCTCTCTCTCTCTCTCTCTCTCTCTCTCTCTCTCTCTCTCTCTCTCTCTCTCTCTCTCTCTCTCTCTCTCTCTGCCATGGCTATCAATACACTAGAGTAGTCATAGTAATGAATAGATCCTGTATTTCTTTTATCCTCCTCATGAGTGATATTCTAGCCTATAATAATGGATTTCCAGTCAAATAAAAAATAGATATGCTAGACAAAGATAGAGTGCTATTTATTGACTATCAAGACAGTAGCCATGGTAATGAATAGAGCTTTTATTGAAGAATAATGGATTTCCAGTCAAATAAAAATATGCTAGACTAAGATAGAGTGCTATTGACAATACTGTAGCCATGGTAATGAATAGAGCTTTTATTCTCCATATGAGTGATACTGTATAATAATGGATTTCCATTCACATGCAGTGAATTATATGTGTATGCTGATAGAGTGTTATTGATATAGACAAAGAATTAATTAATTAATTAAATAATTAATGATAAACAATTAATTACAGCTGCTACATTTCTTACGGGTTCTGAGGTTTTTGTACAATGACAACAAAGACTGCTACTGCTGATCACGAACACACACACGCACGCATGCACACATGCACCTACACTCGCACGCATGCACGCACGCACACACACACACACTGAATAACTGGAGAAGTTTCTCCTCTGTCCAGGTGTGTGTGTGTGTGCTGTACGCTCCCCATCTGTTCCTCTCAGCACAGTAGAGTTAAGTCCCCATGCAGCTCAATTAATCACATCAGCCTCCCCTATACAGGAGTGTGTGTGTGTGTGTGTGTGTGTGTGTGTGTGTGTGTGTGTGTGTGTGTGTGTGTGTGTGTGTGTGTGTGTGTGTGTGTGTGTGTGTGTGTGTGTGTGTGTGTGTGTGTGTGCGTGGGTGCGTGCGTGCGTGCGTGCGTGCGTGCGTGCGTGCATGCGTGCGTGCATGCGTAGGTACATGTGTGCATCCGTGCGTATGTGTTCGTGATCAGCAGTAGCAGTCTTTGTCGTCATTGTACAAAAACCTCAGAACCCGTAAGAAATATAGCAGCACTAATTAAATAGTGTCTATATTAATAACTCTCTATCAGCATATAATTCACTGCATGTGAATGGAAATCCATTATTATACAGTATCACTAATATGGAGAGTGTGTGTGTGTGTGTGTGTGTGTGTGTGTGTGTGTGTGTGTGTGTGTGTGGTCAAACAGCAGCAGTAATGTGTGTGTGTGTGTGTGTGCCTGGTCAAACAGCAGCAGTAATGTCACAAAGACAAGAACTTCTGAAGGCAATTTCTTTTATTCCATAGTTGTGAATTAGATTTGGTGGTATGGCTCTGTTCATATGAGTCTCCTGGTTTTCCTTGAGCATCACAGAAAGCAGAGATTCAGGGTCACAGCAGCAGCGTAGGGAATGCTCACCCAGTTTAAGATTAGGAGAGCATGGCCATTCTAGACAGGGGCACAAGTGAGAGAGAGAGAGAGAGAGAGAGAGAGAGAGAGAGAGAGAGAGAGAGAGAGAGAGAGAGAGAGAGAGAGAGAGCGGGAGAGAAAGAGAGAGAGAGAGAGAGAGAGAGAGAGAGGGGTGATCCCATAGAGAAGGGGGGCAAGATAAATGTGGGAAAGAAATACTGAATGAAAGAAAAGCATGAAAAACAAAAGAGGGAAGATAAGAAAGAGTGAATGGAAAGGTCTGGGAGAAGAGAAAGAAGGAGAGGGTGATGACAGATAAAGAACTGGAAAGGTTACACAAAGACAAAGAAAAGATGAATTGCGATAATACACAGATATATAACAGAGACGGGTGGGAGAGAGGGAGAGAGAGTGTGTGTGTGTGTGCGAGAGAGAGAGGGGGCATGGGCGTTTCTAGACAGGGGCCAGGGTTGGCCGGGGCCACAACAGGGGCCAGGGTGGGCCAGGGCCCCTGTAGATTTCCTGCTGGCCCATGTTGTGGCCCCTGTGCTGAACAGCCAATGACCGCGACATGATATACATTTTTGTATATCATATATTCACAACATTAAGAAATGATCTCTTTTGCCAATTTATGTGCCC
>NW_026945906.1:97500-100000 GCF_034702125.1 Engraulis encrasicolus
TTGACAGCTTCATAATAGTGGAGAGACAGCAGCCGCCTCCCAGCCAATAATAGAGCTGCCCAGTAGCCTATTCATATGGACACCAGGGCAAACCACACACACACACACACACACACACGCACACGCACACGCACACGCACACGCACACGCACACACGCACACACACACACACACACACACACACACACACACACACACACACACACAAACGCCCACTGTATTCACTGACCACCTGGACAAGCAAAGAAAGGTGTGTGTGTGTGTGTGTGCGTGTGTGTGTGTGTGTGAGTGTGTGTGCGTGTGTGTGCGTGTGTGAGCACCTGTGTGAAAGGTGATAGCGGTCCTCTGTGGGCATCAGTCTGGTGTCATGGGAACTATCGCCCCTGACAACGCTGTCCTGTCCTGGCCAATCATCTGCTCCCATTGTGGTGAGGGTCAGACTATTGTGCTCCCCGACAGCTGGACAGCTCCGTAATTATATTATTCTCCTTTGTTCACATAATAGAATATATTATATTTATATACATTTTGCTCCAAGATTACACTATTCACCTTTATTCACATAATAGAATATATTATATTTATATACATTTAGGCTCCAAGATTACACTATTCAGCTTTGTTCACATAATAGAATATATTACATTTATTTACATTTAGGCTCCGTAATTATATTATTCACCTTTATTCACATAACAGAATACATTACATTTATTTACATTTAGGCTCCAAGATTACACTATTCAGCTTTGTTCACATAATAGAATACATTACATTTATTTACATTTAGGCTCCAAGATTACACTATTCAGCTTTGTTCACATAATAGAATATATTATATTTATTCATTTTCATACAAGATATATTATATTATATTAACATTTAGAATAGCATGAATTATCTTTATTCACATTTAGACTCCACCATTCACCTTTATATATTAGATTTATTCACATTCATATTAACATACATTATCGTTCCACACAATAGACTAAGCAGAGGCAAGTAGCAGAGGTCTCCCCTAAGGAAATGTGAAAATATGGTAGTTAAAGGGACACTGTGTGAGATTTTTAGTTGTTTATTTCCAGAATTCATGCTGCCCATTCACTAATGTTACCTTTTTCATACTTACCACCACCATCAAATTCTAAGTATTCATTATGACTGGAAAAATTGCACTTTTCATACATGGAAAGGGGGATCTTCTCCATGGTCCGCCATTTTGAATTTCCAGAAATATCAATTTTTAGCTGCAAAAATGACTTAACGTGGACCATACTGAGAAAATATTTGTCTATTACCTTGTAAACTTTCATGTAAATATCTAATTCGGCAATAGGCAGCCCAGTTTCAATGAGCACCATTGTTGCAGTACCTTTTTTGATCATTTCCTGCACAGTGTCCCTGTGCACAGAACCTTTAGTAATTAATTACTACTTGGTCAATGCCATTCTAGTAACAGCTTATTTATAACACGGGTGGTGTCTTACTGGATTAAAATCCTTTTGATTGTCCAATCCCATTTTTGTCATAATGGTGACTATGTACTTGAAGTTGAGCAAAAGGAAATGGGACAAAAAATAGCAATTTCAACACGATATGACAACATAAACACAGAGAAATAATTAGTTTTATTGTTGCACGAAGGCCTGGCCTTCAGGGCCCCCTTGGCTCTTGGGCCCCCTGTGCCTGGGCCCGGTAGGCCTGTGCAGTTATTCGTCCCTTTTTTAACCTGTCGGAGAGGAGACGACCTTTGACCCTTTCACCTTCACAGTGGGTACTTACTGTACATGCACCTCTCAGCATGCACAATTAAATGTGTACCCTTGTAGAATGTAAAGGCACTATTTGTCACTCTGTGAGAAACGTACTTGCATACTTTGATGTCACATTTGTGGAATTTGCCCCTAAATAACCCCCAATGTACCTTTATTTCTGAGAGTGTAGAACATTGTGTAATGTTATGAAGCAGTTTCTACAGTTAATACAAATAAAGTCTTTATACAGAATTCCTAACCTGTATTCCAGTATCATTCAGAACGACACAAAATAATCCAGTATCTAGGTTTGCCTGTGACAGTGCGCCTGGAAGGTTCGGGCCTGATGCGGCTCAGATAAGAATACCGGAGGCCCATGCAGTAATTGCTTTGACCTGTAGGAGAGGAGACGACCTTTGACCTGTAGGAGAGGAGATGACCTTTAACCTGTAGGAGACGAGATGACCTTTGACCTGTATGTATTAACCTTTAGGAGAATTGAATTAGAACCTGAGAGAGAGCGTCTTAATGAGGTGTCGCTACCATGGTAACCTTGACCCCGCCCCCTGAGGCGGAACACTGATTAGAGAGGAAATGACTTGAGCTTCAGGGCAGACGACTTGACCTTCAGATGAGACGATGCAGCTATTTTAGGCACTCTGATGATTGAAAAACACACACATACACAATCACAGCTACGGTATATGTACACACACTCAGTGTCTCACTCTCTCACTCTCTCC
>NW_026945906.1:133254-143254 GCF_034702125.1 Engraulis encrasicolus
GTGCACGAGTGTGCTATATATAGGCTATTATGTGCAATGATGTGGGTAATACCTGTGTGTAATGTCTTCTGTATTTATGTATGTTTGTATGCTACTTGATACCTTAATTTCCCCCTGGGATCAATAAATGATACTTTACTCTACTCTACTCTATTACTCAAAGTAATAGAGGAAAGCAACGTTTCAGGTCTCATCGTTAGGTCATCAAACTTGTAGCTTCATCCAATCTCCTGCCGTTTCTACGGCAATCCAAAGGAGTATTTTAAAAGGAGTGTCTTTAAGTGCGTGATAGCTCTGGTGACGCAGGATGATGGATTTCCCCAACACTCCACATTTACCCTTGACATTATAAAATCACACGCGCGCGCACACACACACACACACACACACACACACACACACACACACACACACACACACACACACACACACACACACACACACATACGTGTGCACACACGTGCGCACGCACGCACACATACGAGATGCGCGCGCACACACACACACACACACACACACACACACACACACACACACACACACACACACACACACACACACACACACACACACACACACATACGATACACAGACAGACACACACACACACACAAACACACACACGCACATACACACACACACGGACGCACGCACACACTATAAAATCACTCAGATGTTTCACAGGCTGCTCTCACTACAGAGGAACCATCAAGAGAAGAGCTGCTCCCTCCAGTCGTCAAGGGCCAGATTCACTCACACACACACACACACACACACACACACACACACACACACACACACACAGTTATCTTTTAATGGCCAGATTCACGTACAAACACACACACACACACACACACACACACACACACACACACACACACACACACGCGCGCGCACACACACACACACACACACACACACACACAGACACACACACACACCACACACACACACACCACACACACACACACACACACACACACACACACACACACACACACACACACACACACACAGTTATCTTTTAAGGTTCAAATTCACGCACAAACACACACACACACATACACGCCTGATTCACACATACGCACACAAACACACGCACACACACACACGCACATACACACAGAAATCATTTATGGGTCAGATTCACATACACGCATGCACGCACACACACACACAGGCAGTCATCTTTTAAGGGCAAGATTTCACTGACATTTCTTCACACAGATGGCAGACGATATTTTGAGTTTAAATGTCACAGCTCTTCAGCTGATCTACCAGTACTTTTGATATAGCCAGGGCCGTTCTGCCTGCCATATCTAGGAAGCGAAAGAAAAAAGATATGCAGACGAGACGACATACGGAGGCACCTGTGATTTATGTGATATTTAGTGGAGCGAGATCAAGATCAAGATTGCTTTAATGTGACCTGAAGGGAATACAAAGACACACAGAAAAGCCAAACTTCTAAGAAGAATTCTTACAGTATGACTTGCAATGTGTATGATAGAGAGATTTCCTTGAGAGTCAATTTTAGTTGTAGCACACGTCAGGGGGGTGCAACCATTGATAATGCCACTATTGTATAGACTAATTTTATTTTTGTTTGTTTTTACTGGATTACCTAAGAAGCATATTAATTGTTTGTACATTTATTACCAATTAGCAATTGATTCAGGGTATTCACTGTGGTTGTTACACATGATATCTGCTATCAAAAAATACATAATAGTCCCACAGATACAGTAGACTTACAGTAAGTCCACGTCCAGTTTACACATCAATTACAGATGTTCACATTAAATTCCAATTTTTTGAAGGAGGAAACCAACGCACACCAGAGGTTTCGAGGTGCAGGTAGCGGGTGCAAGATCAATTTTGTAGAAGAAGATACCGCACACTCTTGTCCATCGTGCTGCAATTTATTAACAAAACTTGAGAAAGGCCATACGGGCCGAAACGTTGTTTTGTTAATAAATTGCAGCACGATGGACAAGAGTGTGCGGTATCTTCTTCTTAAAAATTACATTACATTCCCATCCATGCCTCCAGTCTGGAGGCTACTTTTCTCATGAGAATTTGTGGTTCACGATTGCCCATGGCCAGTTCTGAATTTATCGTTTGCCATATACAAAGCCCATAACATAGCCAATCAAGTCTTCCATACGTCAAGTAGTATGCGTCATGACCTTTCCACCCCAGTACTCGATGGAGGATAATTTTAATTCCACACTATTTAATTTGGAATTATTCATTTGCAATGAAAAATATCATGTAAGTGTGGACTGTGTTGGAGCCGGTGGGCAGACGGTGTTAATCCGTAACGACGCTAACGAGATCTGTGATGTTTAATGACGTCAACGATGTTAACGAGGTGTTGACGAGATTTCATTAACACAGTTCCCAACCCCTGATCAGCAAAAGGACAACACACACACACAGACACAGACACAGACACAGACACACACACACACACACAGACAAACACGGCGGGATGAATTTAATTTGCTTCCGCCGGGAGAAAGGTCAGGGTCGTTAAATGGCTAAAACTGGGTTCAGGAGGACACACACACACACACACACACACACACACACACACACACACACACACACACACACACACACACACACACACACACACACACACACACACACACACACACACACACACACACACACATAGCATCTCATTTTATGAAACCATATGTGTGATTGTGTCCAACATGTAAGTGTGTGTGTGTGTTTGTGTGTGTGTGTGTGTGTGTGTGTGTGTGTGTGTGTGTGTGTGTGTGTGTGTGTGTGTGTGTGTGTGTGTGTGTGTGTGTGTGTGTGTGCGTGTGTGTGTGCGTGTGCGCGCGCGTGCGCCCGTGCGGTCGTGCGTGTGTGTGTGTGTGTGTGTGTCTGGGTCTGTGTCTGGGTCTGTGTGTGTTTGTGTGTGTATACACCAAAAGAGGGGGCTGCTCTCCTCATTTATTCCTGGTTAAGGAGTAGGCCGTAGGATCAAAAGGTCATGGGTTCAATTCTCAAGAGGAGGAGCGTGGGTAGCACAACAGCTGATCAGCTAATACACAGCTGATTGGATCCATTTTTGTGGCAGGGTTTTAACTCTTTACCAGAGATATTATAGAGCAGTGGTTCTCAACCTTTTTTGAACAAACGCCCCCTTGACCTCATCATTAGCCTCCCAACGCCCCCTTGACCTCACCTAAGTCTGCAAACACCACCCTTAGGGTCATTCCAGCTGGAATCAGCAAATTTCTGAAAAATCTCCCACTCGACCCCCTCGGATTTGCCTGAAAAAAATGTATGTGATGGCTTAAACATCCAATAGATCATAGCCACAATATCAGAACTCAGCTGTGGATACTTTTGGCACAAAAAATCTGTAAATAAGGACACCCCTACCCTTGTTTTAGCGACATTGCATGAGTGACCATGTTCAGACTCAATTATCTCCAGAACTATTTCTGTCAGATTCATTATATTTTCAAGGCTAAGAGTCCCGGACCTGGACAATTTGCAGCACTGTAAGTCAAATCACACCGTAATACTGTGCCTCTACTTTTTATAGATATCATATGTTCTAGGGTTTCCAAATGTCTGTAAAAAGCTCAAAGTTCTACATGTAAGGTTCATCCTTGGTAAATGGTCTGATATGTACCATGACTTTCACATCAACACGCACCAATGTTTGGAGCAATATTTCCAATGTATGACACTAGTTAGGAACTTTCTGTTTGGTGTTTCTGAAAGAGGATGTTTTTTTAACAACATATCAAAACATTAGAATGGTGTTTTGCCTCATTCTTTTTATAACGGACTTCAAAATTTCAATTGGCTACAATTACTTGAAGCTATGTCACCAACCGACTTGTCGCAACTCTCAAATCCATGGCTCTGATGTCACCTTAACAGTGAAAACAAGATGACTACCCTGTGAATGACAAAGCAAATTCTAGGGAAACTAAAACACTTAAATAAATTGATTGATGCCACACAGCAAGAATAGCACATTGCACATGGCGTTGATAGACATTAATTATTTTAATTGTAAAATCAATTTCAATTGTATAATCATCATCATCATTTTAGTAGTAGTAGTAGTGGTAGTAGTAGTAGTAGTGGAAGTGGTAGTAGTAGTTTTGGAATAAAGTGATAAAATAGGAGAGGATTAAAGAATTGTAGCACTCTTGTTTACAACAAGGACTCCCATCCTAACTAATCTTTCAATCAGCACCTGTAACTTTATATTTGCTATGAAGCTTGTGTCTTACTTGTTAAGTTACCAGCTGTATTGCAAAATAACTTAATTCATACTGGCTACAGATTCCCTTTGACTATTTTGACAGCATGGTCCTGGAGTTTTTGTAAGAAGAATTTGCTTGCCTGCAATATTCAATATCAGGTTAATTGCAGTGATTACAACCATCATGGTTTGGATACTTGTACACAAAGTTCCTTACTTGTGAAGTTCGTTATCACATTGATCCAGGTGAGATGATGGAAGCCGAAAGGAAACTTTGCAGCATGCAAAATCGTTCGGATATGGTGGAGGATTGGGGGCGGGGCACAGTTCTACAGTCAGGGTGACTGTTGGGGGGGGGGGGACTGTTTTATGGTCGCATAGGAAAGTAAAAGTTGATTAGAGATGACACATAGGAGGAGACAGTTTGTGAAGAGGTATCCTGATTGCAGAGGTGGAAAGAGTACAATGTGTACTCAAGTAAAAGTATCTTTACTTTGCCTAAATTCTACTCAAGTACAAGTAAAAGTACCTATCTAAAAATCTACTCAAGTAAAAGTAAAAAGTACTTCACTTAAAATGTAATTTGAGTAAAAGTTACCTAGTTACTTTTAATTAGCTTTCCTCTTGAGAATGTCATGTTTATTTTTCTTGAATCGTCCTCCATAACCTCTATCTCTTGCTTGGCACCAGCCATCATCCAATACATTGATACAAGATAGTAAAATAGTGGAAATGCTGTGTGCCATCCTGCACAATCTTTCATTTCCGGCGGATTGTGGCATTATTGTGCATGACATTTTTTCTCTCAGTCATTTTTTTTATACTCAGTACTCAGGCCAGGTTCCAGTGTAATTGAGTAAATCTCTACATGTCAGGATGTTTAGTTTAGTTTAGTTTGTGTGTGTGTGTGTGTGTACTCGTTATTTACTCTATATAAAAAAAACGAACCCCTCTTTGCAACTGCACTTGTTGTTCTGTATATCTCCTGTGCACTTTGTATTTGCTTGTGATGTTGGCTTGATTATGTCCTCTTTTGAAAGTCGCTTTGGTTATAAAGCGTCTGCCAAATGCAATGTAATGTAATGTAATGTGTGTGTGTGTGTGTGTGTGTGTGTGTGTGTGTGTGTGTGTGTGTGTGTGTGTGTGTGTGTGTGTGTGTGTGTGTGTGTGTGTGTGTGTGTGTGTGTGTGTGTGTGTGTGTGTGTGTGTGTGTGTTCTACTGCTACTACTGCTGCTGCAGACGTGAGAGTTGAAGTGAGGCAATCGAAAACATCACAGGGGCAGAAAAACGACTTGGCTTCTTACACACACACACACACACACACACACACACACACACACACACACACACACACACACACACACACACACACACACACACACACACACACACACACGACTTCACTTCTTCAAGGCAATTTCAAAGCAGAGCAGAAACAAGCAACTGAATCACAGTATAGCCCACAGCTTTGCTGATGGAGCGGGAAAACACACACACACACACACACACACACACACACACACACACACACACACACACACACACACACACACACACACACACACACACACACACACACACACACACACACACACACACACACACACACACACACAGGCGTGATGGGTACAGAGGCGAAACAATGTAGAGTGCCGCTGTCTTGATTAGTCCAAACAACCCAAGGCCATTGGCACACACACACACACACACACACACACACACACACACACACACACACACACACACACACACACACACTGGTAGGCAATCACAGAAATATGCGTACGTACGCACGCACGCACGCACACACACACACACACACACACACACACACACACACACACACACACACACACACACACACACACACACACAGGTAGGCAATCACAGAAACATGCGTACGTACGCACGCGCACACATACACACACACACACACACACACACACACACACAGGTAGGCAATCACAGAAACATGCGTACGTACGCATGCACGCATGCACGCACACACACACACACACACACACACACACACACACACACACACACACACACACACACACACACACACTCAACACACAACACACACACACACACACACACACACACACACACACACACACACACACACACGCGCGCAGAGCTATAGGCAATCACACACCCACTGGCACATTGCTATTGGCAGTCACACAAACAGAACAGGGCAGAACACACACGCCCCTGAGTCACTTGCTGCTTTTAAGATTCCCAATTTCTCTCTCTCTCCTCTCTTCTGCTTCTCTTGCTCTCTCTCTCTCTCTTTCTCTCTTCTATACCCCTCTATCCCCCACTCCTCTTCATCATCTTTTCTCTCTTTCTCTCTATCCTCCACTCCCCTTCTCCTCTTCTCTCTCTTCTCCACTTCCCTCTTCTAAGTCTTTCTCTCCTCCATTCCTCTTCACCATCTCTCCACTCTATCTTCATTATCTTTCCCTCTTTCTCTGTATCCTCCACTCCCCTTCTCCTCTTCTCTCTCTTCTACACTTCCCTCTTCTATACCCCTCTCTCCTCCACTCTTCTTCACCATCTTTCCCTCTTTCTCTCTATCCTCCACTCCCCTTCTCATCTTCTGTCTCTCTTCCACATCCCTCTTCCACATCATTCTCTCATCATTTTTCTTTTCCATTTCTCCCTCACTCCTCCACTCCTTTCATCAACTCTTCTATCTCTCCTTTTATCCTCCACTCCCCTTTTCCGTTCCTCTCATCCACTCCCCTTCCACGTTCCTCTCCTCAACTCCCCTTCCCCGTTCCTGTCCTCCACTCCCCTTCCCCGTTCCTCTCCTCCACTCCCCTTCTCTCCTTCTCTCCTCCACTGCTTTCCTAAACTCCTCCATCTCTCCCACTCTCCACCACTCCCCTTCTCCTTTCCTCTCTCTCTCTCCTCCATTCTTCCTTCTCCATCTTTCCCCTCTCTCCTCCACTCCTCTTCTCTTCTTCTATCTATCCCCCACTCTTCCTCTTCTACATCTCTCTCCTCCATCTTCTTCACTTATTCTTCTCCATCTTTCTCTCCCTCCTTCACTCTTCCTCTCCTTCTATCAACTTCTTCATCTCTCATTCTCTCCTCCACTCCCGTTCTCCTCTTCTCTCTTTCTCTCCTCCATTAGTATTCACCATCTTTCTCTCCCTCCTCCATTGCTTTCCTCACCTCCTCCATCTCTCCTCTTATCCTCCACTCCACTTCTCTCCTTTCCTCTCCTCCACTCCCCTTCTCCTTTCCTCTCCTCCACTCCACTTCTCCTTTCCTCTCCTCCACTCCCCTTCTCCTTTCCTGTTATCCTCTACTCCACGTCTCCTTTCCTCTCCTCCACTCCCCTTCTCCTTTCCTCTCCTCCACTCCCCTTCTCTGTTCCTCTCCTCCACTGCTTTCCTCATCTCCTCCATCTCTCCCACTCTCCTCCACTCCACTTCTCCTTTCCTCTCCTCCACTCCACTTCTCCTTTCCTCTCCTCCACTCCACTTCTCCTTTCCTCTCCTCCACTCCACTTCTCCTTTCCTCTCCTCCACTCCACTTCTCCTTTCCTCTCCTCCACTCCCCTCCTCCTTTTCTGTCCTCAGTGATAGCTGAGGTGCTGGGTACACATATAAATGCTGATTTTTAAAATGTGTGTGTGTGTGTGTGTGCGTGTGTGCGTGTGTGCGTGTGTGTGTGTGTGTGTGTGCGTGCGTGCGTGTGTGTGTGTGTGTGTGTTTATGTGTGTGTGTGTGTGTGTCCAAGCTTGTACAGTATATTTGTATCGATCTGTGATGTTGTTTGTGCAGTGGTTCTAGCAAGCCTGATGATGCACTGGGCGAAACACGTTGTTCACAGCAAAAAAACAAAAATAAAACAAGAGGGAAGAACAGTAATCAGTGTGCCGTGTTTTCTGAACTTGATCTTTGTGTTGTTATTTCACAACCCTGTACAGTATACTGTATCGATCTTTGACGTTGTTCGTGCACTGGTGCGTTTGGTTTTACTTTGAGAAGTAGCGATTCCAGCACTGCAGTTCCTAATGGTCAGCACACGTAGGGCCTAATTAAAATCTAGTCAATAAAAAGTATTTTCTTTTGTCAAGTAACAAGAGCAAATAAGTTATGAAAAAAGACATAAACTGTGTTAGATTTCCAAAAGGATTATGCATTTCATTATGTGGTGAGCCTATTTTTTTTTTTAATCAACCAATTTCTGCTAAAACAAAATCATAGGAACACAAAAGAGTTGTGTCACATCTTGCACAGCGTGTAGGAGCTACATATGCTGCCCTAGTGATATAATCACCAAATAACCAAATAATCTATAATAATAAAAACAAAGCAAATGCATACATTTACACCCAAAAATAACATTTAGAGCTTAAAGAAACGATGATGTCACTGACTGGGCCTTTTGCCATCCGTACAGGCCTCTTGCCAGGGGTCAGCAATGAGTCACAGCTAACACACACACACACACACACACACACACACACACACACACACACACACACACACACACACACACACACACACACACACACACACACACACACACACACACACAAAGGCACAATGTCAACTACACACGGAGCAGGTACAACACACACACACACACACACACACACACACACACACACACACACACACACACACACACACACACACACACACACACACACACACACACACACACACGAATACTGGCTATCAGCGTCCTACTGCAGTTATTCAGCATGACTGCAGAGCAGTGTTAATTTCGTCAACCACGACGATGACGAAAATATTTCGTCAACGCCCCTTTTTCCCTTGACGATGACGAGACGATGACGCACTAAAAATTGCCTCAAGCAAATCAAAATATGACGAAAATAAAAATATATTGTCGTCAAGGAGACTAAGACGAGACGAAA
The DNA here is from genome assembly GCF_034702125.1 of Engraulis encrasicolus. Taxonomy (NCBI): domain Eukaryota; kingdom Metazoa; phylum Chordata; class Actinopteri; order Clupeiformes; family Engraulidae; genus Engraulis; species Engraulis encrasicolus. The sequence continues at coordinate 142,408 of NW_026945906.1, forward strand.
TTTACAAGCCATGGACGAATGGACATTAAAAATATATAATTATTTATAATTAATTTGTAATTTGTAATTGTAATATAGGCCTAAGTGTCTTGAACTTCATAGGTGATTGCGCGCTCACGCTGTGTTGCCTCGCTTGTATCTGCTGGCAGCCAATGCATGGCGCGGCTCAGTCAGTAGTTCTGTAGCCTAGTAGTTCAGTGAGTCCATTTAAGTTGAGTTTAGGTCCTAAAACATTCCCAGAGAAAGAGAAAAAATAGCCGACGTTGAGAGAAGTGTTCATTTTGAAACATGTTCAACAACCCTCTTATCCATGACGAAGACATGTGTTTCTGCAGTAGGTAATGACAGTCGCGCCAATCCTCCTCTGATACTGTCATTCTAAACCTCCTCGAGCTTCCACTATTCTCCTTTTCACTTAGGCTGTCTTAGCCCGGCGTTCGTTGTCTGTTCTTTTTTGTAATGTTTGCTATATTTGTTGTTTAACCATATGAGTAGGCAGCAAGCAAATCATGAAGGTCGGATTTGTGAATTTATTTAAATCAGTCACCGCGGGAGCGCGCGCCAGCAGGGGGAAAGTTGGCCTGTCTAAAGTAACAGAGGCACGGCTACTGTAGTCTAGTTTTGAAAAGAATCAATGGATGGGCGATCGCTAAGGAGTTTTAAACTGTTGAGATTTGAAACTTGTTCTCGTCGAGAGCAACGCTAAAAGACCCAAGGAAGTCGACAGCATTTCCGTGCGTCTTCAGCGTCTTCCTAAGTTCCAAAAACTCTTTCCAGGTCATGCTTATCGAGCCTCGACACCCCCGACAAACAAAGCAGCATTAGTGTTTAAATATTTGTATGTGCG
>NW_026945906.1:148254-155754 GCF_034702125.1 Engraulis encrasicolus
GTTCTTGTCTCGTCTTCATGTTCTGTCTCCGCTAGCAACCCTGACCATCCAGATAACCCTTGTAAGAGCCATTTCCTTTATTTATTGTTTTTATACAAGAGCTCCTGAAAATGTTTATGTTTACATCTAGAAGAATTAGAATAAGATTTTGTATTTACATATGGAAAAACTTTCTGTTGCAAACGTGACACTAATTGCACCTTGTTAGTGTGGTGTCCTAATTACTCCCATAGGTGGCGGCGAGACTGCTACTTAAGATGGTGTGATGACGCGGCCCAGACGCTGTAGGGGTGCAAGGCGCAACAGTCATTGACCGTGTCCGTGACCGTGGACGAGCCCGTGCGCGCGACTGTGCCAGCCTGAACGCGGCCTGTTGCCTCAAGCTCAAACCCCATTGCATTGACTGAACTGAAAGCCTTGCTTTATTTGTTATTTTCAAAGTTTACATTCTTAAGTTTATGTTACCCCTTTTTGTTTAATAAATCATCCAAGAAACTCATCAAGGAGAAACAATAATGCATCCTCGTCCTTTCACGCGTCAAGTCTCCTGCATTCTTACAGTCAAGGAAGTGAACAAAATGGGAAAGGTTTAAAGATAAAAGGAAACAAATGAAAACAAAGGAATCATGGAAAACTTAACCTGTTTTAATCACTACATTAAGTCAATGACTGCGCTGGACTTCGTTGTGGACAATTGAGGAACTTGGAAAAGGATTGTGTACTTCGAAGGAAAAGGAAGGCCGACGCGCCAAACAATTCAAACAAAGGAAAGCCCGCGGAGGTATGTGCTTCTGAAACTCATTATTGGAATGAAATGCGGACTTTGTGGATAACATTGGACTGAGAAAACCAAGACCACTTCATGAACTTTATTTCAAATGAACAAATGCATTTATAGACGAAAGAAATTCGATGAGAAAAGCAATGAAGTTGAGCGCTTGAAACGTCGCCAAATTAACCTGAAAAATATAGGCGACTGCAATGCTTTACGCATGAGATGGAAATAGTTTTATTTGATTAAGAAATTGGAAATTAATTTGGAAAGCTTTTCTGTTTGAGAGCCACAATGGCTGAAACGCAGACGGACAAAAACATGTCCGGAGAAGATTTGAATGTTGAAGTCAGTACGCGTAGCCGAGGTGGCAAAGTGTCACATATTACGCGCAGAATGAAGATAATTAATTCACTTATGGCTGGCAATGAGTCGGTTGAGGAAGTGAAGGAAAACTTGGCCAAGCTTGAAGAAATGATAAAAGAATTCGAAATCATTCACAATGCTTACATTGAAACTTTAGACACAGAGGCCAAGGAAACAGATATAAAAATTTGGTATGAGCCCCGAAAGAAACAAATTACTTCCTTTCTCTCGAATGCTGCGAAATGGATCCACGCTGCTGAAAACCCAGAAGCGCACAGCACAGTTGTTCTCGTCACTGCTGCTTTACCCGATTCTTCTGAACCAGATGCAGATTTAAAAGAGTTAGATGTTTTGTCCGTCACTAGCCGACGTTCAATTAGATCTAATGAATCAGCCTCACAAGCGCTCATCCGCGCCGAGGCAGACCAAGCAGCGCTATTGGAAAAGGCTGCGCGTCTACAAGAAAAGCACGCTTTGGAAAAGGAGGAACAAATTCTCGAACAGAAAAAGGAAGAATTAAGAAAAAGACGAGAAACATTAGATTTAGACACAGAATTGGCTGCAAACATGGCAAAAATTGATGTGCTTAAAAATGCTGAGCAAGATGTGTTTGGAAACTTTGATGAAGAGCAACAACTAGACCCTATGGATGAAATGAATGAATACTTTGACGCAGCAGAGCAACAGTTAGCACAATATGAGGTCATGCCTGAAACAGTAGTAAGGCCTAAGGAGGGAGTTAAAGTTCAGTTCCCCTATCCTTCTCATTCATCTGTGCATGTCCATGATAATGTCCAACAGAGTTATTCTGCTCGCTCTCAGAGTTCTTTTACCCAAACCCAGAACCCAGTGCCAGTTAGGCAAGCCAGTAGTCAGGCTAGTGGCCACTCCAGCAGTCACACAAACACTGCAAGTGGGCAGCCTAGCCCAATGTCTGCTCCATCTATGAATCAGCCACCATCACATGATCTCTCTGATATTCTTAGGAGACAAAATGAGCTGACCAACATCCTTGTGAAACAGCAAGTGCTCTCTACTTTACCACAAGGGGGCATTACACCTTTTGATGGAGACATACTCCAGTACAAATCTTTCATTCATTCATTTGAACACATGATAGAGAGAAAAACAGACAACAACCAAGACAAATTACAGTTTTTAATTCAGTACACAAAAGGAACAGCATTGGATCTTGTGAAAAGTTGTCAACATATGGACGCAGGCAAAGGATACCCAAAAGCAAAAAAACTACTGAAAGAAAACTTCGGAAACGAATACAGAATTTCCTGTGCATACATGGAGAAGGTCTTCAACAGGCCCGCCATCAAACCTGAGGACACAAAGGCATTGCGTGAGTATGCATTGTTTCTCAGAACTTGTTGTACTGCTATGGAGGAAATTGACTACATGACTGAATTGGATACCATCTCTAATATGAGGAATGTTGTATTGAAACTCCCATATAAGCTGAGAGAGAAGTGGCGTGCAAAGGCATGTGATCTGCAAAGCAAAGGCAGAGTAAAAATGGCCAATTTAGTCTCTTTTGTTGAAGATCAAGCCAAGATTATGTCAGATCCTATATTTGGCAACATACAGGACACAACCCAAATTAAGTCCAAATCAGTGTCAAAACCCAAGCCCAAAGGAAGCTTTGCAACTAATGTGAATGTGAAACCAGATCAAGCACAGAAAAGCCCAGATAGCCCATGCCTGTTCTGTAAAGGTGACCATGAACTGAAGTCATGTAATGAACTGGAGAAAAAAGTGCACAAAGATAAGATCACATTTCTAAGACAAAATGGTGTCTGTTTTGGATGTTTACTGAAAGCAGGGCATGTAAGCAAAGACTGCACAGGGCGTCTAAGCTGCTCTGTATGCAAGAAAAAACACCCAAGTGTGCTGCACATCAAGACAGATCAGACTTCAGTGAAGCCCATTAATAGTGGGCAGGTGTCACTCAGAGCTGGAGAGCATTCTGGGGCCGGTGACACAGAGGGCAGTAGAGACTGTATGCTGTCTATTGTTCCAGTGAAGGTGAAGCACTGCAAAGGAAGTGAGGTGATAAATACATACGCTTTTCTTGATCCCGGCAGCTCTTCAACTTTCTGTACAAAGAGTCTGGCCAACAAACTGAAACTAACAGGGAGAAAAACCAACATCCTGCTCCGAACCATGTCACAGGAGAAGTCAGTGAGTGCAGACATCATTACAGGCCTGGAGGTGTCTGCAATTGACAAATCCCACTTCATCACGTTGCCAGATGTGTACAGTCAAAGCAGAATGCCAGTTGACACAAGTAACATTCCCAACAATGATGACCTATCTAAATATACTTACCTGAGTAAAGTGAACATTCCCAAAATCGAAGCTGATGTAGAACTGCTGATTGGCAGCAATGTTCCGAAAGCGCTAGAGCCGTGGGAAGTGATAAACAGCCAAGCAGGAGGTCCGTTTGCTTACCGCACGAAACTTGGATGGATTGTTAATGCTAATGGCCTTCTTAGTGACAGTGGCAGCACCAGCAATCCTTCTGTATCTGTCAATAGAATATCTGTGGAAAAATTGAATGACACATTAATACAACAGTACAATCATGACTTTAACGAAAGCAAAGAAGACAAACCAGAAATGTCTGTTGAAGACAAAAAGTACATGGAAATAATGGAAAAATCTGTCTGTCTCACAAATGGACATTACACATTGGACTTACCTTTCAGAAAGAAAAATGTAGTCATGCCAAATAACCACCAGGTGGCAGAGCAGCGTCTGGCCAGTCTAAAGAAAAAGTTCCAAAAGAATGAGCAGTTCAAAACAGAATACACCAACTTTCTCACAGACGTCATCAAGAAAGGACATGCAGAAGTTGTTCCACAAGATGAACTGAAAAGAAATGATGGTCGAATCTTCTACATCCCACATCACGGTGTATACCACCCAAAGAAGGGCACCATTAGGGTGGTCTTTGATTGTGGTGCTACATTCCGTGGCACATCTTTGAATGCAGAACTGTTGCAAGGTCCAGACCTAACAAGCTCTCTCTTTGGTGTTCTCACTAGGTTTCGCCAAGAGCCTACTGCTGTCATGACAGACATTCAGACAATGTTCCACCAGGTCCGAGTGTCACAAGAGCACATTGACTACCTTAGGTTCCTCTGGTGGCCTAATGGTGACACTAGTCAGCCTCCAGTTAAACACCGCATGTTAGTGCACCTCTTCGGTGCAGTGTCGTCACCAAGTTGTGCAAACTTTGCACTTAGGCAAACTGCTGAGGACAACAAGGACATGTTCAATCCAAACATAATCAGCACAGTTAACACTAACTTTTATGTCGATGATTGTCTTAAGTCTCTCCCCTCTGAGCAGGAAGCAGTGCAGCTGGTGACTGAACTAACATCTCTCTGTCAAAAAGGAGGATTCCGACTGACTAAATGGATGAGCAACAGCCGGACCGTCCTGGGACACATCCCAAAAGAGGACCGAGCCTCTGAGGTCAGAGAACTGGACTTGGACAGAGATAAGTTGCCAATTGAAAGAGCCTTGGGCCTGCTGTGGAGTGTTGAAGATGACATGTTTAAGTTCAACATCATTGTGAAGGACAAGCCTCACACACGTAGAAATATGCTGTCCATTGTGAGCTCAATCTATGACCCACTCGGGTTTCTATGCCCTCTCACTCTACCTGCAAAGTTGTTGTTACAGGCTCTGTGCAGAAGCAAACATGACTGGGATGGCAGAATACCCCAAGCTGCATCTGAGAAGTGGAGAAGATGGATAGAAGACCTGAGTGTGCTGGAGGGCTTTGAAGTGCCGCGCTGCATGAAACCACATGGATTCGAAACAGTCAGACAAGCTGAGCTACACCACTTCGCTGATGCCAGCGAGCATGGATACGGCACTGTGAGTTACCTCAGAATGACAAATGACAGTGGTGACATACACGTCTCCTTCATGAATGGCAAAGCAAGAGTCGCGCCAATGAAACAGATGACCATCCCACGTCTGGAGCTGGCAGCTGCAGTGCTGGCAGTTAAAGTGGACAAGATGCTCAGGAAGGAGATGGAGGTGAAGCTGTCACAGTCAATCTTTTGGACTGATAGTCAGTCAGTTCTAAAATACATAGCTAACGAGCAGACAAGATTTCACACTTTTGTAGCAAATAGGATAGCTGTCATTAGGGACCACACAGATGTGTCACAGTGGAGGCACATTAGAACGAAGCTGAATCCAGCTGACATGGCGTCAAGAGGAGTGAGCGTCAGCACATTCGTGAAGTCAAAAGAATGGATCCAGGGACCAGACTTTCTCTGGAAGATGGAAGAGGAATGGCCTCAAACCCCCATGGAACCCCTCTCACTCTCGGAAGAGGATCCAGAGGTGAAAAGAAGTAGCACTGTGTTCAGTGTGATCGCAAAGAAGGAAGAGGAAAACCCAACTGAGCAGCTATTGCAGCACTTCTCAAATTGGCACAAATTGAAAAGAGTAGTAGCATGGTACCTCAAACTGAAAGACAGACTTAGAGTCAAAAGTAAAACACAAACACAAGAAGTGAAGACAAAAATTCAAACCTGTTCCCTCAGTCTGAGTGATCTGTGTAGAGCAGAAAAAGCCATCATTATGTTCTGCCAGAGACGAAGATACCCAGATGAGATGGCACAACTAGAAAAGAAACCCACAGCTGGAAAAGCAGTAGGCAGGCAAAGCAACATCTACAAACTCGATCCAGTGCTTGACGATGGAGTTCTGCGAGTTGGAGGGAGACTAAGCAGATCAGCAATGCCAGAAGAAGCGAAGCGGCCGATGATTCTGCCAAAGGACCACCACATCTCCACTCTTCTGCTTCGTCACATCCATGAACACCTAGGGCATGCTGGGAGAAATCACATCCTCTCCACTCTGCGAAAAAAGCACTGGATAGTCAATGCCAACTCTGCTGCACGCAAGATTCTCTCCAAGTGTACTGTGTGCAAACGCACAAGAGGCAAGGTAGGGGAGCAGAAAATGGCAGACCTCCCCAAGGAGAGAGTTGAGTCAGACCTGCCACCATTCAGTAATGTAGGCGTAGACTACTTCGGGCCCTTCGAAGTGAAGAGAGGAAGGAGTCTTGTAAAAAGGTATGGGGTCATATTTACCTGTATGGCAAGCAGGGCCGTGCATCTAGAGTTGGCTCACTCTTTGGACACAGACTCCTGCCTAAATGCCCTAAGAAGATTCGTGTGCAGAAGAGGACAGGTTAGACACATCCGATCAGACAACGGTACAAACCTGGTAGGAGCCAAAAAAGAACTGAAAATAGCCCTGTCTGAACTGAATCACAGCAAGATTGAAAATGACATGCTACAGAGAGGAGTACAGTGGAGTTTCAATCCGCCAGCCGCTTCACATCATGGTGGAGCGTGGGAGCGTCTCATCCGCATGGTACGACAGGTTCTCTACTCCATCCTGAAAGAACAACATCTTGATGATGAAGGTCTACAAACACTGCTGTGTGAAGTAGAAGCCATCTTGAACAGCCGTCCCATCACCACGGTGACAGAAGATGAACGAGACCTGGAAGCGCTGACTCCGAACCACATCCTCCTCCTGAAAGCTCAACCTGCATACCCACCAGGACTGTTTCAGAAAACCGACTTGTACATCAGAAGACGATGGAGGCAAGTCCAATACCTAGCAGACCTGTTTTGGAAAAGATGGACACATGAGTATTTACCATTACTACAGGAAAGACAAAAGTGACACATAGAGAAAAGAGGATTCCAGAGAGGTGATGTCGTAATGGTCGTCGACAGCACAGCGCCACGAGGATCCTGGCCACTTGGAAGAATCCAAACAGTCCATCCTGACTCAAAGGGCCTTGTGAGAGCCGTGACCTTGAAGACCAAATCTGGAGTTTTGACCAGACCAGTGACGAAGCTGTGCCTCCTCCTTGAGGCAGCAGATGGCGCTGATTGAAGACTGGTCTTCTCACCTGTTTGCTGAGTGAAAAAGATAAGTGTACATTTTTCAGCACTTATCATCTTTGTTTAATAGATGTACATTATTAAGTACACATGGCTCTTTATATAGTATTTCATTTTGTAATTGATGTAGACACACAATTAGGGGCCGGTGTGTAAGAGCCATTTCCTTTATTTATTGTTTTTATACAAGAGCTCCTGAAAATGTTTATGTTTACATCTAGAAGAATTAGAATAAGATTTTGTATGGAAAAACTTTCTGTTGCAAACGTGACACTAATTGCACCTTGTTAGTGTGGTGTCCTAATTACTCCCATAGGTGGCGGCGAGACTGCTACTTAAGATGGTGTGGTGACGCGGCCCAGACGCTGTAGGGGTGCAAGGCGCAACAGTCATTGACCGTGTCCG
>NW_026945906.1:175754-188254 GCF_034702125.1 Engraulis encrasicolus
GTTTTTATTCCCCCAATTGGGTTTGATGTGCTGTTTGGACTAAGAGTCACGCAACTCATTCCACACCCTGCACAAACACACACACACACACACACACACACACACACACACACACACACACACACACACACACACACACACACACACACACACACACACAAACACACACGCACACACACGCACACACACGCACACACACGCACACACACACACACACACACACACACACACACACACACACACACACACACACACACACACACCCTCTGCTAGGAAAACCCACCCTTGATAGGAAAACACTTGCAGGCACACACACTCCCACATGTTCACACACAAACACACATGGTTCTACACACCCCACACTAGAAAAAGAAAACACACACACACACACACAAAAACAAACACACAAACACGCATACAGACATTCCAATCTCTGATTGCAGCCCTTGCTAGCAAAACACTCTCAGTGTTTCACACACACGATCCTCCGACTATTTCAAATCCTCACTCGCAAAACACTCCTCACAACTTGCTTCTCCTCACTAGCCAACAAAACAGCTCATTGCAACACACACACACACACACACACACACACACACACACACACACACACACACACACACACACACACACACACACACACACACAATACAAAGAGCAGTACCAGAATATCCCAGTAACAGAGCAACTTCTCCAGAACACAGCACCTGCGATGATTGTCCAGTTCACCTGGTTGTTACAAATTAAAGCGTCAGCTAAATGTAAAAAATAAAAATGTCAGCTAAATGTAAAAAATATATATACTTTTTTTACAATATTGAAGGTTATTATACATCTGTCACACTATTTCAATAGTATTTTCCCTTTCTATAGGTCTGACTTTATTTTTCTATAGACGTCTCTATACATTTCTATAATTTCTACTTTTCTTTAAACTCTTCAGAGCGGTATGCTTTTGAAGGCGGTTGTGGATGTGATGTGAAAAGGTGTTTCATCTCTACTGCCTTTCTTCTTTATAATACCTTTTGATATTGTAATACTCTGCTTTGGGATCGACCGGCTCAGCAGCACTGAGTTACTCATTGACAACACACCGCTGCCCTCCACTGGACATGTCTGGAACTGTGGGTCATGAAAGAATAAGACCGTTTTTGAGTTCCCTATCCCTCCTGTTATCCTTGGGGTCTATTTGACCCCATTAAATGTTTATCGTCTGAAAAATACATGAAGTATATTATTATTTTGCTTCATCTTTGATGACTTTTCCTAAATATATGGGGTCAATGTGAAAAACAAATCCCTAAGTGCTGTATACGTATTGGTTACATCTGTTTTCCTTGGGGTCAATTTGACCCCACATTATTTGAAGTGTATTAAACATAAATATAAAATCCATATTTTGCTAATACATGTTCCAATCTGTCTACATTATGTAAAATACATGAACATGAGTTATTTAGAACAGAACATTTTGCTTTATTTAGGGCTCTGATAAATAACAATATGTATGATGTGGACGAGGGCCAAAATCAATTCAAGGCAACTTTTGGGCAGTTGTTGCACATTTTCTCCTAGTCATGGGTTAGTTTTTTTGGTGTGTGGGCTGTGTGTGGGGGTGCTAGGATCTATCTAAAGGGCTTTTTTATGTCCCCAACAGAGCAATAGTAAATATCTGAGGCATAAACCGATGCACAAGTTTTTGCTCCTACTGGTTTTTAAGTGGCTGGGTCAAAATGACCCCAAGGATCACGGATGTAACCTAAATCTGAAGATAACAGGAGGGCTAGCCTTTCAATACGCACTGCCTAACCCAATGGTCCCCAACATTTTTTTTTTTGCCACATGGCCCCATTTTGACATCCCAAATTTCTGGGGACCCCATAAACATTTTTTTTTTTACCATCCAATAACATGACTGAGGTAATTCGTAGGCTAGTAAACCAACAGATATTTACTGTATGACAGTCTAAGGCTGTACACAGTGTTTCAATCACAATGTTAATTATTTTATATTACATTAATTAGTAATTTTTTCAGACCTATAGACATGTCAGGAGACCCATTTGAATTCCAAGCGACCCCATATGGGGTCCTGACCCCAAGGTTGAGAACCACCACTAGACTAACCCATCCATTGGTTAGTGAGTTCTTTCCATTATCCAAACTCCCGTCCTCCCTTGTGCTTGTGGCCTTGTGATGTCATTGCCAGACGTCATTGAGGAGTAGTGACCCTTACATTACATTGCATTGCATTACATTACAGTACATGACATTACATTACATTACAATACATTGCATTTGGCAGACCCACCTGTGGAGAAGTGTCCTATAGGCTGAATGAATAGACTGGAGGTTCAAGCATTAGTCTAGTAGATACTCATAAAAGACAGAAAGAGGTAAGTCTTTACTTGTTTCTTGAAGGCTGCAAGAGATGTACTTAGTCTTGCTGCCTCTGGGAGACCGTTCCACCACTCCGGTACAACAACAGAGAACAGTCGTGACTGGGAGTACCTAGAGCAGTGATTCTCAAAGTGTGGTCCGGGGACCACTAGTGGTCCGCGACAGAGCTCAGGTGGTCCGCGAGGGGATTTCTAATTTTCCAAGATAAGCTAGCAGTAGGCTATATTTGTAACATTTTCATGTTTTCAACACAATAAGACAGGCTTATAATGTAAATAAAAAGTAAGTGATCTGCATAAAAATTAGCAGTGTCAAATTAGCATCCATCAACTGCCAATTCAGAAGAAGCGTCATTTTGTTTTTTTTCCGGTATCCACTTTATGTCGGGTGAACTCCCCTTTAGGAGACCTTCGGTTAGGAGACCTTCGGAGTCCTGAGGTTGAGAATAAATCAAGTCCCCTTAGCGCTGTAGATGGCGGTAGCGCACGTCTTGAGCAAACACCTCAAAAATAGAAGAAGAAGGAGGGGACAACGCCCCCTTAGGAGACCCAACTTGAGCCCACGCTTTTGCATTGAGTGGGCGTGGTTTGCGTAATCTTCCTCTTATCCAGTATTTTTGACATAAGGCTTTAGTAAGTCCTTCAGATAAGCTCGGGCCGTTCCTGCGATGGTTTTGTAGGCAAGGGTCAAGGGTGTTGATGTTTTTTTGTCTGAGGAGCAGTCGTGGCGCCTAACCCCACACTGCTCCAGGGACTGTAACCAATACCCTGTTCTTATAAAGCATCACTTCAAAAATAATTAAGTCGCTTTGGATGAAAGCGTCAGTCAAGTGTAATGTAATGAGATGGCTATGAATTACTTCATGAATCATCATGAATTGCTTACTTTACTTCATGCTCCTTGTTATTGGTGATACTGGTTTCATCCTGCTGCACTCACAACAACCTGGTGCTCTGCTGCCATCTTCTGGCATCTTCCGGTATTGCAACTGGAACAGAATGGCCAGCGTTTGTTTACATTTAAAAAAAGGTTAACATAGGCCTACTCCAATTTTTTTCCCAAAAGATACCGCTGTTTGCTAGTTGTCTACGGATGTTGTATAACTTTTTGAATGTTTTTGGGAATAAATAAAAATGTTTCTTTTAAATGTAAACAAAGCGCTGCCCTCATTACAATGACCAGGATCTCGGAAAAGGCTGAAAAAAAAAATCACGTATTGACAAGTCCAGGGTAGTGTGAGCATTACAACTGCGTGTTGAAATTGACTGAACTGGTCCTTTAAGAGGAATTAGTTAAAATGTGGCACTCACACATATGCACAATCACAGATTAAAAATGTGCAACATAAATGATTAGCTGTCCATGAATCCCACTCTTCACTCCCACCATCAGTCAGATGCACAGAGAGTTGAAGCAGAATTAGATTTTATTGACATAGCAAAACATCAGTGAAAATAGTTAAGGCATTTGGATTTTGATATCATGCACGGTATATGATTACCAAAAGGGCTAAACAGAATTATATGCAACACTTAAACGCTTGAATCATATTCATAGTGTTTATTTATACTTAACCCTGTGAAACCTGAACCATGAAAGCAATGAGAGAAAATTTTATTTTTTTGGAATTTGCTTCAATATTGGTCCCTTATAAGAAATGTAAAAAAAAAAAAATTTGTTAAGGTCACTGAGATATTTAATGCATCATATATGATGCATCAGGCTTTAAAGGGAATGAACATTCCAATTTCATGACCATTGAAAAATGACTTTTAATGCATTTGCATCTTTTTTTTAATTTAAAAAAGTTGTCAGACAATTTAATTTGAGGATTATCTTTAAATATTTAGTGAGATCCTGCCATTTTTTTTAAGCCTATCCTTGTTTTAGCAGGACCATATTTTACATTTCCCACAGCCTGGTTGGGTAATTTTTTAAAATCTATGTAAAAACATAGCTGATCGAATGCTTAACAACCTATTTATGAGTGTAATATAGATCATCATTCATTTTTGATGTGTAATTTGAATATATGGGTCCATTACTGCAATTGGACCATTTCTCCATTCACTTCAATGCATTTTTTACAAGATCATAATTTCGCATTTTGCATTACATTTTCAAAATCGCAAGTAAAACGTGTTTCTTAAGGCAATATCTTTGTCTTGAAGTAAAACAACTTGTGTGTTTTGTTAAACGATCGTCGTGGTATGCTTTGTAAGTTTCCCTATGGAGCAAATGCATTGATGGCTGACTTCCTGCCACCGCCGGATGGTGCTTATATGTCTCATCAGTTTTAGCACGATCTCTCTGCAACACGGTGTAAAAATATAAACTCTTCCTTGATTAATTGCACAAAGCAAGTGTTCAAATTAAAGGATGTAGAGTTATATTTCGGAAATTTGTACACAAACCTTTTGCAATTTGTCGATATCTCAGCGTCGGTCAGAGAAACCACTTCTACTCCATTTTTGCATTTTTCGCCGAGCTGTGATCAACTTGTTGTTGACCGCTGCTCTCTTGTGGCGGTTTCCGCGTACTGCAGGACGTTTGGAAATGACACGCAGGATGTTTTTGAGATGGATTTATTTTTGTGTCAGCGTGGAGAGGGCTTTGAATTTGATGCATCATAGATGATGCATCCGGCGCGATAGGGTTAAGGTACATTGGTTTGGCAGCCTGGGCTATAGGATTACAAAAGTATTAAATGACACAGGGTAAAGGCCTGATGTGTTTTTATAAACAACACACACACACGCACGTACATACAATGGAATTACAAAAGTGGATTAAATGACACATGAGAAAGTTACTAATATAGTATAAATCAAAAAATATTTTTCTGTGATTAGTATAAACATAATTATTTGTGACAGTGATCTCATAGTAAAGGCCTGATTTTACAACCCACAAACAGCATATGCACACACAATTATTATCTTTTTTTTTTTTTTCAAAATGAACATAGAGCAATAACACAGTCAGGCCAGCAGGGGGCAAACATAAGCAAAGAGTCCAGAAGAGGTCGATCCTGACACCCGATGTGTTTATAAACAGCAGTATGCCCTCATAATACAGAGATAACGTGTGGTAACAGTACAGTAGCTTACAATACATAGAAAAACAGTTGCACATGGACAAACATTACAAATGATACAGGAAATAATTGTTTCCATTTGAAAATAACTGAAATGGAATTAATGGAATGTTTTTACTGTTAGAGCTACCACCTCTAAACAACGCCACACTGATGTGATATACAAAATTGCTCGCTAAATTCTGCAAGCATGTTGTTATTCACTTCATCAAGGCAGCCCTTACTGACCTGTGCAGCTGAACCCAGTAGACACTGAAATGTCCAGTTTGATTTGGATTTGTTTTTAATTCACTGACTGACACAATGTGTTTATTGGTGAACCATAATTTTGCAGCTAGGTAGATAACACCATCGTCTGACCCAGGGGTTGGGAACCTTATTCATTCGAAGGGCCACTTCAAATTCATCCGAGGGCCGTAAAAGTCCTCCAAGGGCCATATTATGAACACAAACCAGGATTTCCCCCTGCACTTTAGGCCTATATTGAAGGCAGCCACCTTTAAAACAGAGCCCAAATTATCTAGGTCCCCTGAATATAATTTAATTGTATTTCAAATGTATTTTCTAAGCTTCCTTTACAAAATGTGAAGCTGCACAACATTAAAACTATATCAGGGGCTGGATAAAACGGCCTCAAGGGCCGCAAACGGCCCTCGAGACATAGGTTCCTCACCCATGGTCTAACCCCATCAAATATTAGTAGTAGTATTAGTAAAATAAGAACTTGTTTAACGTTCAGGGTAAGCTAGCTAGGTAACACCATCGGATCGGATAGGATCGAATCGTTACCCTCCCTTCAGTCGTAATTGGATTGAATCGTGAGAGCATTGCCTATCCTCACCTCTAATCTAACCCCAACAAATATTAGTAATAGTATTAGTAAAATAATTGGTAAACTCTTAAACAGCAGGTTCAGGGGAAGCTGAGAGCTTGTTCTGACATGACTTTAGTGAACCAGCATATTATGATGCTGTGGGTGTTTTATGAGTTTATAGTGAACCAGCATATTATAATGTTGTGGGTGTTTTATGAGTTTATAGAGAGTTTGGTAAACCTACAGCTGATGTTTTGTGGCTGGTTAAAGTAACGTGTGTGTGGCTGGTTACTGTAATGTGTGTGTGGCTGGTTACTGTAATGTGTGTGTGGCTGGTTACTGTAATGTGTGTGTGGCTGGTTACTGTAATGTGTGTGTGGCTGGTTACTGTAATGTGTGTGTGGCTGGTTACTGTAATATGTGTGTGCGTGTGTGTATTTTGGAGGCCAGATCAGTGTGTGTGTGTTGGTGTTTGGGGTGAAGTCCAGGGTGGCTTATGATGAGCTGATGACTGGACTGGAGGCCTGGTTGCTGATTTTACTGGACGCCTGTCTGAGTACTGGACTCTATGCTGCACTGATGGTTCTACTGGACCCCACACTGACGATTGTAGTGGGTTCCATCCTACTAGCTGTTGTTGTGGTTCTGATGGTTCTACTGGACCCCATATTGGTGGAGTGTGGCTTTGACTGGCTAGTGGGTGTGGTTTATTATGCGTTTGCCAATGTGGATTATTCTGACGCCTGTCTGAGTACTGGACTCTATGCTGCACTGATGGTTCTACTGGACCCCACATTGAGGGTTCTACTGGACCCCACACTGATGGTTCTACTGGACCACAAAATGATTCTCACACTGATGGGTCTAGAGCAGACATGACCAACTGGCGGACCCAGGTCCAGATGCGGACCCAAACGCAATGTCATCCGGACCAAGACAAAATCCATCTGTAATATGTATAAATTATACATGAGATTTCGCTGCCATGCAATCTATAGGTGTATTTCGCCAGTCTTATGACAAATGAAAGTATCATCACTATGACAACTCAGTGAGTGAGCAAGAGGCCAGTGCGGGCAGCGAGTGAGGCTATTTTCTGCATCGGTCCGTAGCGACTTTTTTGGACCCTGGAAACATACGAAATTTGTCGAGTGGACCTTTTCAGTTTCTAGTTGAGCACCCCTGGTCTAAAGAGTTCCATACTGGTGGCTGTTGTCGTGGTGCTGATGGTTCTACTGGATCCCACACTTCTTCTTTTTCTTGTTCTTGATAGATCTTTTTGACAAAAAATGCAAAGTATTATTAGTTATATGGATTGGAATGGTTCCCTTTAAGAGCCCCCCCCCACCCTCAACTGTACACCACCCACCCCACATGAACATTAGCATACAGCAAACAGCAAACGTACATACACTACCGTTCAAAAGTTTGGGGTCACCTTCATTTTTCCAGTTATTTGTTTGCAATTCAAGCTGCAAACATCTTTTGAATAGCTTGAAATGGAATAATGGAAAGTACTGAACAGCCACAGGTGAAAAAAGGTTTGATTACCCATAAAATTGGTTAAACTGGACAGAAGAGTGAAATCTAACCAAGCCTTTTCACCCATTTATTACATAGAAATAGCCCATTTTTCTACAGACATTTCTTTGGTTTATCAGAGAATGCATGGAACTATTGGAAAGCTCAGTGTCTGCCCTTTCCAATGGTAGGTGTATGACATTTGTTGAGTTGCCACCTCGTCCACAAATTCAAGTCAAAGTAGCTGCATGATTTTCTAGCCATCAGAATGAGCCTACTTATGAATGCACGATCCATTGTCTCAGCAATGTTTTAGTGTGCAAGCCAGTGCCATACATCGTTGGAAAGTGTAGATTCTCCTCTTTCAAATGATGTGTATATCATCCGGCATTGTATGAATTGACAGGAGCAGACATCAACTTTTGCATACATGGGGCTCATAGAACTCATGGGCAATTCTCGACCTCATCTCATCCAAGGAATGAATCTGTAGAACCACAACCGGCTATTATTAATGCCAAAGGAGTCTACGCTTTGATTTGTACACCAGACTAGACACTACCTATACACAGTAAAAAATATTCCCGTGATGTCACAGTAAACTACTGTGAAATGAATGCAATTAGTAGCCAGTAATTCCCTGTGGCCATCCTCACAGTTTACTGTGATCTTCTCACAGTAGTTTACTGTGGCCACACCACAGTAAGTTACTGTCACCCTACCCACACTACCATGATCCCGCCCCTCCATTCATCACCACAAAAGAGGTAGCTACCATGTTATTGTGGCACCTCCCATTCCCCACCATGACTGAGACAACTGTGGCATGGAACCAGTCCATCACACTGTTCTCTTGTATTGATAGACAAAAACTATCCATACTATCCAACTATCCATACTATCCAATATCCAAATTATCCATAACCACAGAGAAATTCAAGTTTCTGCAGTATGTGCAATATTATTACCACTTAATAATTGCTATCTCCTGGATGAGAGTACATTAACCAGTGTGCATAGAATACTCTAGTTGAGCATAATTAGACAATCCTGAAATTTCTTAAGTAAGCAAAACACCAAAAAGGGTACCTGCTACCACAATACTCACTACCAACTAAATAGCAAGCCAGCCAACAAACCAGTCCACCAGCCAACCAAAAGAGTCAGTTGTCAGCTAGCCAGCCAAAGAGCCGGCTAACCAACTAACACTCAGTTAGTCAGCCAACTAACCAACAAACAAGTCAGTTGTATGGCTAGCCAGCTAACAAACCAACCATACAGTCAACCAAAAGAGTCAGTTAGCCAGCCAACCAGCTGGCCAACAAACAGTCAGTTGGTCGGTCAGTTGCCTCACTAACCAACAAGCCGGACAGAGAGCCAGCGGACAGAGAGCCATCGAACCAGTCATTTAGGCAAGCAACTCAAGCATTGTGACAGTCTGAGTTTATATAGAGGTGAAAGTTAACCATGTGACCAGAGTAATCAGGCATGTGGCAGCTGCAGGAAGTAATTCAATGAACTTGTAACAGTCATATATACTCAAGTGAGGGCAGGTACTAATTGACAGATTGATTGGGCACTACCATTGTTCCTGGTTGATGGTAGGCAATGTCAATCATGTCAAGCATTTGACTTTCAATTGTGCAATGGCACTTCACAAGATAGCCTATTTTTTTTTACTAGGTGGCAATATTCTGATTTAAAATTGGATGCTGGAGTTTTGGCGTGCACATCCAAGACAAAGGCATTAGCAGGTGCCAACTTAAAAAAGTGTTTGTGTAGCACATTGGTTGCAACTTCATTTATTGGAAGCAGAACCAGCAACATTTCCAATCATAGACCTTCTTCTAATTAGGCCTGACAATAAGTAATTACACTCCATCATGGCCAGGAGCAACCTAAAGTGACATACAGATATGCAACATTGGTTACTGTCCCTAGGGTAATGCCAGGTTAGGAGGGATTAGAACCTGCAACTCTCTGATCTTAAGTCCACCTCCCTAACCATTAGGCCAAGGCAGCCACATAATGCACCCAATCATGGCCTAGACAAAGAAAACACCTGTTATAACCGCACAGTAGTTAACTGTGATATGACGAAAAGTCTCTCTGGATTTCACAGTAACAAATTATGGCAGAATGTCACAGTATGTTACTGTGAAATGAATGCAATTAGTAGCCAGTAACTCCCTGTGAGTTCACAGTAAGATATTGTTACACACTTGAAGTGGGCGAAAGTTCAATGGGAAGGCATGTCAGTTGGGTTGAAAGCTGACGCCTTTACAGTAGTTAACTGTGATATGACGAATTCACAGTATGTTACTGTGAAATGAATGCAATTAGTAGCCAGTAACTCCCTGTGAGTTCACAGTAAGATATTGTTACACACTTGAAGTGGGCGAAAGTTCAATGGGAAGGCATGTCAGTTGGGTTGAGGGCTGACGCCTTTACTCAAAGTGATATACAAATATGCAACAGTGGTTGCTGTCCCTAGGGCAATGTAGGGGTCGGAGGGATTTGAACCTGCAACTCTCTGAACTTAAGTCCACCTCCCTAACCATTAGGCCAAGACTGCCATGTAGGGTAATCTGGGCCTTCAGACAGTTCATCGACATTTAGTCATCAACTTCTTGTTTGCTACATGTCTTCCCATGCTTGGTCATCTTTTTTCTCACTTCCTCATGTCAATATGTGCAACCTGAGGGGGAGGGGCTTAGGACATACATGCTTCAGATCGTGTCCCATCATGCAATGCACTTATGGAGAGCCATTTATCTAGAAGGAATATATTAAGTGTGCTTCAAAATATTACTCCTTGTGTGTGTGTGTCTCCGTCTGTGTTTATTGTAGGGGTTGTACTATTTAAAGTGGAACACAAGAAAAATGGCCATATTCCCACCGTCATGAAGATGGTCATTTATATCTCCCAATATATATAAGCTCATTCTTCTGTTACTTGACAGAGAGTGGGGATAAAGTAGTCAACTGATGATGGGTATATACATGTATACCACAAGACATTAAGAATGAAATAATTTGCTGAAAATGTCAATGAAAGGTGTGATTGTAATGAAGAGCCCAACCTGTCTTTGACTGAAGTTGTGCCCCAATGCACTAATAATTTAATAGATGCTCCGCCCACACAGTAGTTTACTGTGATGTTTCCTAGTTTATCACTTTGTCATGCTGGTTATCCTTGAAGAGCACAGTAAAATACTGTGATGTGCAAGTTAGGTGAGAAATGGCAAGTGATACAATGATTTCAGACTAATTTGCTGTGTGCCGTGTGACCATCACAGTAGCATAGTGTACCAGAACATCAGAGTAATTAACTGTGAGATTTCACAGTAAATTACTCTGAAATCCTTGTAAATTTTTACTGTGAAGTTAAGGTACACTTTGATTAGTCAAAAGTTAGTGATACATTTTGGTTTGTCTATACAAGTAAATCCATTCAACAGTTTACTTTTTCCAATATCAAATTGCTTTTGTTGCATGCATTATTTTCAAGGAACAATTACTCTATACACTGATTTTATACCAGAACTGAAATTGAAAAGGAATAAGCTTAACTGTCAGAAAGAAGCATTGTGGGAGGAAAATGTGTTGACCCCAAACTTTTGACCGGCAGTGTATATACGTATATACATCACATACAAGTGAAGGAAGGAAGAAGAGAGGGCGAATTGCACTGAGCATTTAAAAATAATCACATTTATAATGTTGTTAACTGCTGTATAAGCTGCTATATGGTGTGTTAACAGGTTTATAAATAATCACATATATAATGTTGTAAACTGCTGTATAAACTGCTATCTGGTGTGTAAACTGGTTTATAAATAATCACAGGAGGGTCATTCCACGCCAAATCTCTGAATCATTCCGCACGACCATCTCAGATTTGGCAGAAAAAAATCAAGGAGGTTCACAAACGTCCCAATAGGAAAAGTGCAAAATTATAGCTCTCAACTCCTCATAGTTTTGTCATTAAAAATGTTTTTGTCAGGTACCCCCCTGACTCGTTTGGAACAGACTTCTCAGAGAGCCCACTTTCAGATTGCCGTATCTAAAAAACTGCTTTAAGTAGGTCCTTACAATTTTCAAGGGTACTTGTGAAATGTGGATGTTTACATATACTCTTGTCATTTACCACCGTTTTCTGGGGGCTTAAAGTTTCTTGAAAAATTCTCACCTTTGAATTTGTGGGCATCTTTGAAGGACTGTGGTAAGCGCGGTTTTAAAGACAGAGGTTTGATATGGACACTGTATGTTCCCAACCAATCTCTGCAAGTTGTGTTGAAAGACTGATCTTCTGCGATGAACAGTTTAGAAGATATGAAGTCTTTAAAATGGAAAAACTGAAACTTGGTACCATCTTTGTCATGTTATTAAAAAAAAAATGTCACCACTGACCACCATATTGCACAGAATGGTTGGCAACATACATTGTCCATATCAAACCTCTGTCTTTAAATCTGCACTTACCACAGTCCTTCAAAGATGCCCACAAATTCAAAGGTGAGAATTTTTCAAGCAACTTAAAGCCCCCAGAAACAGTGGTAACTGATAAGAGGATGTGTGAAAATCCACATTTCACAAGTACATGTTCCAAATGTTACCCCTTGAAATTCACAAGGACCTACTTAAAGTAGTTTTTTAGATACAACA